>NC_079496.1:116335645-116355027 GCF_030052815.1 Hevea brasiliensis | reverse complement strand
CCCCCAAATTGGGAATTTTGAATCATTTGAAGAACCCCAAAATCCATCTTATAGCTATTTGCATCAATTCTTGGTCTCGCTATACTCTCTCTCAAATCATCAAAATGAGGGAATGCATGATCCATCATACTTCCCCTAGGCACATTAGCATTTACAACTTCTTCACCATGGGCTGCATTTTCATTGTTTCTATCATTTCCAGCATTACCACCACCAATTCTAACTCTCTCATCTGTCATTTCTGCTTCAATTTCAGTTGTTCTCAAGGCTTCTTTCCTTTTTATGGTTTCTTTTTTGTTGGCTCTACAAAACTTCTCAATTTTAGGATTAAATAATAAGGATGTGTCACTTGATCTTCTAGCTCTTCTCATAAAAGATTAAGAGTACCTAAAAAAAAGAACAAATAAAACACAAAATGAAAAGATAACAAAGATAAAAACTATAAACAACTGAAATAATGAAGAATTTAATCTTAAACAAACAACTCCCCGACAACGGTGCTAAAAACTTGATGTGGCCCAACCGCAAGTGCACGGGTCGTATAAGTAATATAGAAAAGTTATCGTTCCCTCAAAGAGTTATGTTAATGATTGAATTTTTGATATAAAAATTGACTAATTCAAGCTAATTTTGAAATTCAAGTGATAGATTGATAGAAATTGAGGTGTGAAATCTATATGTGTAAAATTAATAATCTAATTACCAATATGAAGATTCAACTAAATTTGCGATAAATTGAAATGAGCAAATTGAAATATGGCAAGATTTAAAATGACAAGCAATTAAATTCGATTAGAAATTAATAATGATAAAAGGGCGATTCCGGAGTTTGGGAATTCATATTCAAGCTATTTTGGGATTTTAAAATTGGTTATCCAATCTTATAGAAATTATGGGTTTTAAGGAAATTAATTCTTAAATCCTCTGAATACCCTTTCGAGTGAGACAAAGAGTGTCTTAATTAACTTAATTCTACTTTTATGGAGTTAAAATTAATCAAGACCCATTAAGTTCCTTAATTAATCTGTAAATTCTCTTACTCCTCAGTCTATTTTTAGATTTAAGTTAATCAAGTCCAATTTCTTGATTATCTATCACAGGGTTTTCTCCTTTCGGTACTTCAACCATGGATTAAGAACAATACTTAATGGGATCCTACACTAAGCATGTCATTAAGCACATAAGAAATGGATAAAACCTCATAAAAACCACAAAATATGGATTACCCAATGAAAATTCACAAAATATCTCAAATATTACATCCCAACTCTAAAATCTATGAAAAACTACTCACTATCCATAATAATTACAAAAAAATCTGAGTAAATATGGAAATAAAACTTGAAACTATGCTAATAACTAAGAAACCCAATACAAGAAATGTAGAAAGTAGTGAAGAAAAGAAGAAAACTCCAAATCTAGTTTAGAAATGGAGAGTGATGTATCTTGCTCTATTTTCTGACTGTTTCTCTGCCTTTTTCCTCTTTCTTCCTTTCTTTCTCCTCTTTGCCAAAATGAGATAAGGACACTATTTATATTCTTCTTACAAGTAGCCCTAAAATGATGTGTTTAAGGTAAAGTTCACGTGAGAGAATCTTTCTGCCAGCTTATCATAAAGAGTTGCACAAGTTGTGTAAGCTTCTTATACAGATTCCATGCAAAATTGGTAGTTTTAGGTGCTTCTCGTGATACTGCATAAGTTATGCAGGTTGGTTGTGCAGGTTTTTCAAGCTTTGGAGTCCTCCATGAAACTGCATAAGTTATGCAACTGGTTATACAAGTTTTGGCAGGTATGGTGCTCTTTCTGTGATGCTGCATAAATGAGGATTGTAACTGCATAAGTTATGCAGCTAGTTATGCAGGATTTCGTGAAGCTGCATAAGCAATGAGCAAATCTGCATAAATCATACAGTAACTTATGCAGGTTTCGGCAGGTTTTAAAAATTGCTTCTTCTTCTTGTGTAGAACTGCACAACTTGTGCAACAGGTTATGCAAGTTTTGGCAATTTTGCATTCTTCAACCTTCAAGCTTTTTTTTTTTTTGACATTTTTTGCTATGGGAATCACTCTTCATTGGCACAATTTCTTTTTAGTCCCTCAAAAACACTATTTTACCTACAAAATAAAACAAAATTATAATTTAACCCAAAAATTGACAATTATGAAAAACTATCTAAATAACTAATAAAATTAACTAAAAGTGACAAACATATAAATGAAATGGCCATAAAATTAAACCTAAATGACTATGCAAAATGCATGTATCATCACTTGTATACACCCAGCTCAAGCAAAAGAAGATACGCCTTTAGGAGACAAGTCTACAGGGAAAACAAATAAATAAAAATTTAACCATCCAGTTCCTAAAAATTGATCTCTTGATCTGTTTGTCTTATTCTGTATTGTTCCGTTCAACTCTTGGGGTGTTCTATTTATCTTCTGCTACCCCTTCGAAATGCTGAATCACTTTCTCATCACCCACTAATTTCAATAGCGTTTTGAAGTCCATGTACCTGCTAGTTCATCAAAGAGGGAAAAAAAAATGAGATGATCTAGAACAAAACTTTCCTCATAAATCAAATTTGTCCTTACTAACCCATCTTTATTGTTTGACCCTGCAAGTTTGGTGAATATTCCATCGAAAGCTATCTTTGCTCCTGCTTCATCAGTGGTCTTTTCAACTCTATGTTTGTCCTTATCAATATCAAAGCGGATAACGGAAAGAGGAAAAAGCCTCTTTCCAAGAATCACATCCATTAATTCTCTCATGGTCTCGGCAGATACCTTCTCTTGTTTCTGTATCTCCAAATTCGTGTTCTTCATCCCCATTTTTTAGATACAGCGGCTAAATTATAAGTTTTATCGAATTTTAAATATTAAATTATAATTTATTTAATTATATTTACTATATTTTAATTTAATTTTAATTCTTTATAAATTGAATCAAAACCATACACAAACTATTAAGAATCATACCGAGCTAAAGCTAAACAAAATGCATATTCTATACATATATATTTTTATATATTTTATAATTTTAATAGAATTATAAATATTTATTTATAATTAAGCTTATAATATATAAATTAATTTATCTTTAATTATAAGTATATATAATTTAATATTATTTTCATTTTTAATTTTTTAAAATAATTTATCATAAATACATTAAATTATTTTATCCTTCATCATATAACTAAATTATATGTTAGTAATGTAATATATTTTTTAATTCTTAATTATATGTGTTTTTTAGTAAACGTCTATATAATTAAAAAATGTACAAAAGATAATGGAATATATATTCAAATATCATCTAATCAAAGTCATAAATTTATTTATTTTAACAAAACCCATTAAGATTGAGTTAAAATTAATCTAACAGAGTTATTTGGAATAAAAAAAGAGACCTTAATTCTTGGAGTAAAACCGAGAATTGGACTAGTTGATGCGAGAATCAAATATTGGAGGGGACAACTTTTTTTTCCTTTTAAGAGGAAAGAAGATGAGTCTCTTTCCAGGAAAGCTAATGACGTTGCTATAGAGAGTTTTTTTCAAGAGAGGATCCGTTCTTCCCTTTTGAAGAAAGGCTTCTGTCTTTTACGAGAGAGTCAAAGGGAGAGGAGAGGTTTCTCTACAGATAACTAGGAAGCTTAGGAAATTGACAAACATTAATTTATTATTAATGAAATTCTATTTTAATTAATTTCTTATCCTTCTCTATTTTCTTAAAATTAAAATGGGAGGATATTCCAAATTTAAAGGCTAAAATTAAGACCCAATAGAATATTTCCTCTTTTTATAAAATAATAAAGAAAATCAAATTTAGGATAAATTGAAGATGTGAGATTAAAAATCAAAATTGAATTCAAACAATTGATTTTGTTTACTTTTAAATTCCTCTTTTATTACATGGTGAGAATAAAATTATTGTTTGAAACTTAAAATTAAAATTTTTAAAAAATAATGATAAAAACGTGGGAAAGATTGAAATCAAAATGCCAACTAAAACCAAGATTCAAAACAGATTGATTTTTCCTTTTTGTTCTTCTTTCTTTTTTATTTTTGTTTTTCCTATTTTATTTTAGTTTTTTAAATTTTAATTAAATAATAAAAATAAAATTAGTATTTGAAAAATAAAAAAAAATTGAAAAGAAAGGAAAGATTGAAATTAAAAATATCAATTAGAAATTGAAACCGAAAATTGAAAATAAACTGATAATTTTTTTTCACTTTCCTATTTTTATTTTATTTTTGAAAAATTTATTTTAGATTCGAACAAAATATAGTATTTACATGCATTACTTAATCTTTATCTTCAATTTATGAATAATTAGCCCATTTTAGCAAATAAAATTTTGAACCAATTGTATTGAATTTCTTACTAATTAAATTATAATCTATAAATTAGTACTGACCTCCAAAATCTATGACACACATACCAAGTATATCCTCTAATATTTGCATTATCTTCTCAGATTGCCCATCTGTCTGTAGGTGGAAAGTTGTACTAAAATTCAGCTGTGTGCCAAGTGCTTCCTGTGGCTTCCTCTAGAACAAAAAAGTGAATTGGGGCCCTTCGTCAGATATTATGGAAGCAGAAACCTCATTTAATCTGACTATTTCATGGATGTATGTAGGAGAGAGGGGGGGGGGGGGGGGAGGGGGGGCGGGGTGTGAGGCGAATTATCATCCACTAGAATTATATAAAATGCACCAGGTAATGCCCAGGAAAGATGGTGGAGTCACAATGGTCTCAGTTAAGTATCACCACCATAGACATCATTTCCTAGACATGCACTTCATACAATCCTAATAGAATCGAACCACTGGTAAGTACCGTCTTCCCATAATACTACCACAGTACTAAGGATTTATGCCACGAAGGCATAGATAGACAGGAGTCGCCACCCGGGTTATAACCGGGACATATTCAGTGTGTCTTCCGAGGGTAATGTATGGCAACTTACTCCTTACAGAGTTTCCACAACCGTCATTACCATAGCCTAATGTCTAGGTTCGGGATAGTGGGTATGTAAGGAGAAGGTGTTAGGCACCCCTTACGCCTAGTCTAACCTCATTAATTTAAATGCCAATCCTATGCTAATGTTTCTAGAAGTCTTGTTTATTATTCCTTTATTAAACTTTATCCTAAAAATGCAATTCTAATCCTACACATGCAAGTAATTCACAAAAGGGTTGTAGTTTACAAACAATTTTCATGCACAAGTAATTCCTATCTATGGGGTTGCTAATTATTTAAATGATATTTATCAGATGACTAAATTTAATTTATTATTGAGAATTTAATTTACAAACAAATTCAATTTCAAATAACCATAAGTTTCTATTTAACCTAATTAATTAATTTTTTACCAAGTTACCCTAAGGATAATTAAACTAAATTAATTATGTACATGTATAATTTATTCTAATATCACATAAGGCCCAGACAATCACAACCTAATAAAGATTTCTAACATGCAAATTTATTTTATAATTATCAAGTATTAAATTAAATTTATTTTACATGCCAAGGTTAATTTAATTTACAAACAATATTAATTTTTATTTATAAAGTATTTATTTAAATTAATTACATGCAAAAGTCAGTTAAATTAAAAACAAGGTTAATTTTAATTTACCAAATAAAATCCTATTATTACTACAATTTCATGTCAATGGTTATTCTAGGAATTTAGGATTACTTACTTGTTAGTAATTATAGTTGCCATTGGGGCAAGCTACTCTTAAAAAATGGTTTTTTCTTCTAGTATGGCAATGATATCCCTGGCTTATTCCCGTTTAGCTCCATATAAGCTCCACGCAAATACCCTCTTTGGTACTTACCTTAGAGCTACTTATCAATTTTATTTATAATAAAAATAAAGAAATTAAAAAGTAAAGAAACTAAAAAGTAAAGAAACTAAAAAAAAAAATAAGAAAATACTAATCATAATTCATATTAGATTCTAACTCTAGTATCATAAGGGGTTAAGATTCCTAATTAGTTACAACTACCTAAGGGTCCAAGTCTTTTAACATGATCCAAACACTTCATAACACTTTTTGAATTAAGTGAACTCAAATAAGTTAAATCAACTATCAATTAGAACTCAAGAACACACAAGAATATACATAAATATACAATTCTCAAATTCTGGCTGATTGACAGTAGTAAGAAATTTGATTTTTCAAAAATAGTTAGACACGCCTAAAAATCATGAAAAATTACAGCAAATAGCCAAAACATCATACAATATCATAAAATTTATAAACCAAAACAAAACCCTAGCCGAATGGTCTACACAAATCGTAACATTTTCTAGTGACAAAAACGCACTACTTTTTTTGTAAAGTTCATAACTCACCAACCATAATAGATATGAATGCGAAACTAATTAGAAAAGATTCACAGGATTCTAAACTTAATTTTAGATATCATATTTACACAAAAATATTAAGAAACAAGGGAGATATGGGCTTCATAATTGGGTATCTTGCTGCAAATCGAATTTTGCAGAACCCTAACTTCAAATAGCCATAACTTACAAAATACAAAAGCTTTTTCAGTGATTCTTGAGCCTAAAATTAATAGAATTTCATGAAGAATATGAATATAATTTTATTAAAATTTTATTCATTCAGAAAATGACAAAAAATAATAAAAATATGAGAGAAAGAAAACTAAATATGTGCAGAGTTGTGTATCCCCTCAAATTAAACATGATTACATGATCCACATGAACATGCAAAATAAATTAGAAACAAGGAACATAGAATTAAATATTACATGGCATAGATCTTGAAAAGAAAATAAAAGAAGTAATGGTGGGTGTCCAATCCACTAGAAATTAAATTAATTGAAATTACCAGTAATGAAATATTTTCTGCAGCAAGTGGTAAATCCAGGTCGAACCTTAGAGATTGAATTATTAAATTTCGTGCACTTGTGTGTAATGAAAAACGAAAGAAACAAAGATTTGTGGGGGGGGGGGGGGGGGGGGGGGGGGTGGTTTGTAACACAAAATCAGAAGAAATCAAAAATTCAAGAACTAAATATGAAAATCTCAATTTAAAAAAACTTCAGTCCAAGGTAATTCTCATTCCAATACATTGATTCAATCATAGACAATAGAAATACAATTATCTCTTATTGAATACTTAACGTAGATTTACCAAACAGCGAGGTAAACCCCTGACTTCCCTGTACTCATCAATTCGAGCCTAACACTCTTATTGACTCTAATTATTAACTGAATTGGTATTAAGCAATCCTCATCAAATTAATAACTACTTTAAGAAAAGGAAGTAGTTAAGCTGAACAACAATTTATGAAGCATAAATCATTTAATCTACCCTATTGTTTCCTTAGATTATTATCGAAAACTGGGATCATAATCAATAAAACCTAATTGCTACTCATGTTCAATCTTGCACAACAATTATGGATTGTGAAGATGAACTAGCAATTGATCAAATCAAACAATTAACTAATAGGCCTTTTTAGCAAATCATTCAACAGATAAAAAACAATTAAATCAAAAAATAATAGATATTCAAAAAGACATAAATTAAATTAAGAACCTGGTCTCACAAATCAAGCAAAAGAACTTGAATCCCTTGAACTGAAAAACTTAGCCACTCATGGCTTACAGAAAAATAAAGAAAAAATAAAGAAGAATTCTCAAAGACGAATGGAGAGGCTGCTGAATGATTTTGGAGGCGTATGAATGATGTCTGAGTCGGCTGCTATCTCTTCTATTTATAATAAATGGTTTAGGGTTAGGTTTTTAAAGTCTCTGTCAAAAACTGCAACTAGAGCAAAATCAGGAAACTGACTGTCGACGGATACACGGCCCATGTATCACTACACGGCCCAGGGCAGTGTAACTTATTGAAGCTGAGTGGGTTTGTCTCGCATTGGCACAGAAAGTTACACGGGTCTTCAGGATTTACACGGGTCAAATTACAAGGCCCGTGTACTTCGTTTCTTCCTCGGTTCTCTGGATTCCTTCTGGCAGAATGTTACACAGGTCTCTGGTTGTGCTTACATGACCCATGTACTTTGTATCAATAATCACACTGGTTTCTTTCAAAGGACCCAAATTTAAAGTTTGAAAAACTGAATTTGACATAACATTAATAGATGCTCCTAAATCTGCCATTGCAAATTCAAATTTAAAGTCACCTATTCTGCAGGGAATAGAAAACGAACCTGGATCCTTACACTTAGGGGGTAATTTTTGCTGAATTAATGCTGACGCATTTTCCCCCACACTAATCTTCTCATTATTCCTCAACTTGTGCTTTGTAGTGCATAGTTTCTTAAGGAATTTAGCATACTTGGGAACTTGTTTGATCACATCAAGTAAAGGTATATTCACCTCTACCTTCCTGAAGGTCTCCAAAATTTCTTTCTCTTATTCTTCTTTCTTCGTCTTGGCCAACCTGCATGGGAATGGAGGAAGAACAGAATTATTAACCTTATTCAGTTTAGGTTGATGTTACCTCAACCGGGAACTTGGACTCTTTTGCTCCTTGCTTCTTCTTTTTATTGGCTCATGTGAGTGCGATTATCAACTTTTTCCCACTCACTTGATAGCACTCGCATTTTCTCTGGGGTTCATGGTTTGTTTGTGATGGGAGCTTTCAGAACCTTGAGCTTCGACTTACTCACGGATGAGGCTAATTGACCAATACGCCTCTCTATGTTTTGAATGCTATTTACATTCTCTGTTGAAAGCTTGTGTATTGTTAGCCAAAGTTTTAACAATTTCATCAAGTGACATACCTTGATTTGAGGGAGGTGGAGGTGGAGGTGGTTGATTCACTTGTGGTCTTTGCTGCCGGTATCGATTTTACACTGGTTGATTCCCATAACTCAAATTGGGATGATCTCGCCATCCTGAATTATAAGTGTTAGAAAAGGGATCATACCTGCATTGTGGCTGTCCATAATGTCTGATTGCATTAGCATGTTGCATTGATTCATCCTCATGTAATGCAGGACACATGTCAATAGCATGACCCGAACCCAAACAAATCCCACATACTTTAACAGTTTGCATGTTCCCTACAGCCAACTGCCTCACCAAAGAAGTTAAATCAGAAATTTGCTTCTCAAGGTTAGATGTACTTACCTCATTAACCTTTATAAGTGTGTGATCCATTCTCATTCCAAATTGCTGAGAATTTGCTGCCATGTTAGCAATCAGCCTCCTTGCCTCTTCTAGTGTTTTGTCAACCAAAGCTCCTTCACTAGCAGCATCTATCATACTGTGGTCCATTGGTAAAAGTCCTTCATAGAAATACTGAATCAATAGCTGCTCACTTATTTGATGATGGGGACAGCTTGCACACAGCTTCTTAAATCTCTCCCAATACTCATACAAACTCTCTCCATTATACTGTCGGATTCCACAAATTTCTTTTCTTATGTTGGCAGCATGGGGAGCAGGAAAATACTTCTTCAAAAATATTTGCTTCATCCCATTCCATGAGTTGACAGATCCGGAAGGAAGGTAATACAACCAATCCTTAGCTGTGCCTTCCAATGAGAAGGGAAAAGCTCGTAGCTTAATCTGGTCCTCGGAGACTCCTTGAGGTTTCATGCTGGAACACATAACATAAAATTCCTTTAAATGCTTATGTGGATCCTCACCTGCAAGACCATGAAACTTAGGTATCAAATGGATTAGTCCAGATTTCAACTCAAAAGCAACATTCAAAGTAGGGTATTGGATACACAAAGGCTGTTGGTTTAGATCAGGAGCAGCCAACTCTTTCAAAGTCCTAGCAGCCATGCTTTCGTTTTCGAAATTTGAATCCAAATTCGAATCCGAACTTAACTCCCTTGGAGATTGGACTCCTTCAGATGTACTCAGAATCACACTTTGCTTAGCCAATTTTCTCAAATTTGTTTGTTGTTTTTTCTATACGGATCAAAGATCAACTCACGATTGAGAAGTTCTTGTCATAAACAAAAGAAATAAAATTAAAAATAGAAAAATACCTCAAAACCCTAGAAAACAATGGAATTTGGCCTTAAAAGGGTGGGGCCAAAGAAATCCAAAGGATTAATTGGACTTGATCAGAGCGTCGTTTCCTTCAAAATAGGTATAGGCCGCCCTCCAAATTTAACCAAAATTCAAAATGAATAGTAACACCGTAAATTTTTTTTTTTTGAAAACCTGAAAATAGCAACACTTCACGAACAAAATTAATAACAGAATATCTAACACCAAAGACACGAAATCCAATAAACTTCAATCCTCGGCAACGACGCCAAAATTCTGGGTGGGTGTCGAATCCACCAGAAATTAATTTAACTGAAATTACCAGTAATGAAATATTTTCTGCAGTAAGTGATAAATCCAGGTCGAACCCTAGAGACTGAATTATTAAATTTCGTGCACTTGTGTGTAATGGAAAACGAAAGAATAAAGATTTTAGGGGGGGGGGGGGGTGTTTGTAACACAAAATCAGAAGAAATCATAAATTCAAGAACTAAATATGAAAATCTCAATTTAAACAAACTTCAGTCCAAGGTAATTCTCATTCCAATGGATTGATTCGATCATAGACAATAGAAATACAATTATCTCTTATTGAATACTTAACGTAGATTTACCAAACAGCGAGGTAAACACCTGACTTCCCTATACTCATCAATTTGAGCCCAGCACTCTTATTGACTCTAATTATTAATTGAATTGGTATTAAGCAATCCTCATCAAATTAATAACTGCTTTAAGAAAAGGAAGTAGTTAAGCTGAACAACAATTTATGAAGCATAAATCATTTAATCTATCCTATTGTTTTCTTAGGTTATTATCGAAAACTGAGATCATAATCAATAAAACCTAATTGCTACTCATGTTCAATCTTACACAACAATTATGGATTATGAAGATGAACTAGCAATTGATCAAATCAAACAATTAACTAATAGGCCTTTTTAGCAAATCATTCAACAGATCAAAAATAATTAAATCAGAAAACAATAGATATTCAAAAAGACATAAATTAAATTAAGAACTTGATCTCACAAATCAAGCAAAAGAACTTGAATCCCTTGAACTGAATGAAAAACTTAGCCACTCATGGCTTACAGAAAAATAAAGGAAAAATAAAGAACAATTCTCAAAGACGAATGGAGAGGCTGCTGAATGATTTTGGAGGCGTCTGAATGATGTCTGAGTCGGCTGTTATCTCTTCTATTTATAATAAATGGTTTAGGGTTAGGTTTTTAGAGTCTCTGTCAAAAACTGCAACTAGAGCAAAATCGAAGCGGCGTCGGCGGATACGGCGTGTATCACTACACAGCCCAGGGCTGTGTAACTTACTAGAGCTGAGTGGGTCTGTAGACCCTTATTTTGTAATGAGTATGTGCATTGAGGCCGTGGAAAACCCGATGATGAAAAATTATATGACTGTAAGATGTAATTGGAGGCATGGAGCTGAATTATTAATTCTGTGGCATGATCTTGAAAAAATAATAATAATAATAATAATAAAGTTTTGGGGAAATTAATTTAATTAAATTTAAATAAAAATTTATTTTGTTTAAATTTAATATGGATAGTTCTTAAATGGATCTAATTAAGTTTAATTGGGCTCCATGGGCCTAAGAAAGCATAGTTAGAAATTTTAAATGGGACCCATTTAATTATTTTCTGAAAATTAAAATAACAAAATATCTCTCTCCTCCTTGGCCCCACTCTCTTCCTTACTCCCTATTGGTGTCACCCCCTTTCCCTCTCTTTCTATTGGTTGGAACACCTCACCCATATTTCAGTCTCATCCAAATTCATCAATCCTAGTCATTTAAGTTATCTAAACTTTATCACTAGGACTCCAAACCCTACCACACCTCTTTCTCACTCCCTATTGGTGCCTTTCATTTTTTCCTGTCTTCCTATTAGTTGAAATACCTCACCCATATTCCAGTCTTATTCGAATTCTGCAATCGTAGTTGTTTAAGTCATCTAAACTTTATCACCCTAAGACTCCAAACCCTATCACACCTCTCTCCCAAAACCCTATAAATACCCTACTAGAGAAGGGAAGAAAGAGGATGGGAGGAAAGAGGAAGAGAAAATTCAGAGCTATAAGAAATTTAGAGATATTCAAGACTTTTTGAGTTCTTCCTTATTTTTTTTCAGGTCAGTTTTTATTGTTTTCTTTTCAAGATCTATGCCACATAATATTTTAATTCTATGCTCTTTGTCTTCAATTTATTTTATATGTTCATATAGATCATGTAATCATGTTTAATTTGAGGGAATACACAACTCTGCACATGTTTAGTTTCTGTCTCTCGTATTTTTATTATTTTTCATTATTTTCTGAATCTGTAAAAAATTTGTAAAAATTATATTCATATTCTACACAAAATTCCATTAATTTTAGGCTCAAGAATCACAAAAAAAGCTTTAATATTTTATAAGTTATGGCTGTTTGAAGTTAGGGTTCCTGTAAAATCTGATTTGCAAGATATCCGACTTGTGGAGCCCATATTTCCCTTGTTCCTTAATATTTTTGTATAAATCTAGTGTCTAAAATTAACTTCAGACTCTTATGAATCTTTTCCAATTGGTTTTGCATTCATATCTATTGTGGTTAATGAGTTATGAATTTTACAAAAAAGTAGTACGATTCTGTCACTTAGAAAAATTACAATTTATGTAGACCATTCGGTTAGGGTTTTGTTTGATTTATAAATTTTATGATCTTGTATGATATGTAGACTATCTTCTATAATGTTTTTATGATTTTTAGGCATATATAACTATTTTTAAAAAATCGGATTTCTTGCTACTGTTAATCTGTCAGAATTTGGAAATTGTATATTTATGCATGTTCTTGTATTTTCTTGGGTTTTAATTGATGTTTGATCTATTTTTCTGTGTTCCTTTAATTCAAGAAGTGTTATGAAGTGTTTGGATAATGTTAGAAGACTTAGACCATTAGGTGGTTGAAACTAATTAGGAATCTTAACTCTTTAGGAGACTAGAGTTAGAATCCAATGTAAATTGTTATTAATATTTTCTTTATTTCTTTTATTTTCTTTAGTTTCTTTATTTTTTATTACAAACAAAATTGGTAAGTAGCCCTAAGGTAAGTACCAAAGAGGGCATTTGCGTGGAGCTTATATGGAGCTAAACGGGAGTAAGCTAGGGATATCATTACCATACTAGAAGAAAAGACCCTTTTTTAAGGGTAGCTTGCTAATAGCATTGCATTTACCAATTAAGTAACTCTAAACTTATCGAATAACCATTGGCATGAAATTGTAGTAATAATAAAACTTTTATTTGGTAAATTAAAATTAACTTTGTTTTTAATTTAACTGATTTTTTCATGTAATTAATTTAAATAAATACTTTGTAAATTAAAATTAATCTTGTTTGTAAATTAAACTAACATTGGCATGTAAATAAATTTAATTTAATACTTGGTAATTGTAAAATAAATTTGCATGTTAGAAGTCTTTATTAGGTTGTGATTATTTGGGCCTTATGTGATATTAGAATAAATTACACATGTACATAATTAACTTAGTTTAATTATCCTTAGGGTAACTTGGTGAAAATTAATTAATTATGTTAAATAGAAACATAGGGTTATTTGAAATTGAATTTGTTTGTAAATTAAATTCTCAATAATAAATTAATTTTAGTCATCTGGTAAATATCACTTAAATAATTAGCAACCCCATAGATAGGAATTACTTGTGCATGAAAATTGTGTGTAAACAACAATCCTTTTGTGAATTACTTGCGTGTGTAGGATTAGAATTGCATTTTTAGGATAAAGTTTAATAAATGAATAATAAACAAGACTTCTAGAAACATTAGTAGAGGACTGGCACTCAAATTAACGAGGTTAGACCGGGCGTAAGGGGTGCCTAACACCTTCCCCTTACGTACCCACTATCCCGAACCTAGACATTGGGCTATGGTAATGACGGTTGTGGAAACTCTGCAATGAGTAAGTTGCCATCCACGACCCTCGAATGAAACACTGAATATGTCTCTGTTATTACCCGGGTGGCGACTCCTGTCTAGTTATGCCTTCGTGGCATAAATCCTTAGTACCGTGGTAGTGTTATGGGAAGACGGTACTTACCAGTGGTTTGATTCTATTAGGATTGTATGAAGTGCATGTCTAGGAAATGTTGTCTAAGGAGGTGGTACTTAAGTGAGACCATTGTGACTCCACTATCTTTCCTGGGCATTACCTGGTGCATTTTATATAATTTTAATGGATGATATTTCGCCTCACACCCCCACCCCCTACAGGGTCTGTCTCACATTGGCACAGAAAGTTACACGGGTCTCCAGGATTTAGACGGTTCAAATTACACGGCCCGTGTACTTCGTTTCTTCCTCTGTTTTCTGGATTCCTTCTGGCAGAATGTTACACGGGTCTCTGGTTGTGCTTACACGACCCGTGTACTTTGTATCAACAATGCTTCTCAATCCTTCGACCTTTTCAAGCTTCCTTCCACACTTCTACTCTCCGGAACTTCACCAAAACCCTGAAAAATATAGCAAGAGTCAAATTTCTCTATTTAACACAATTATTTCAACAACTCTCTAAACATAAGCCTAATAGATAACTATACTTAACCAACTGAATTAAACATAAAAACACATTAAAAACACTAAATGTGATGGGAGTAAAATTAATAAATTATGCACTTATCAACTAACATTCAAGAAATATCGCAAGAAAGAAAGAAGAACTCAAAGAAATTTTGATTATTTCTCTCTTTAAATTTTTTTTCTTTTTTTATTTTTTGTCTTCTCCACCACCTCTCTTCTTTTTTCTTTTTTTCTTTTTTTTAGTGGGGTATTTATAGGGTTTTGGGAGAGAGGTGTGATAGGTTTTGGAGTCCTAAAGTGATAAAGTTCAGATAATTTAAACAACTAGGATTGTAGAATTTGGGTGAAATTGAGATATGGATGAGATGTTTCAACCAATGGGAAGAGAGGGGAAGGGCAAGGCACCAATAGGGAGTGAGGAAAAGGTGGGGCCAAAGGGGGAGAGAGAGAGTTTGTATGGGAGCGGGATAGTTTGTATGGGAGAGGGATAGAGAAAAAGATATTTTTTTTTATTTTAATTTTCAAAAAATAAAATAAATGGGTAATATTCAAAATTCCTAACTAGACTTTCTTACGCCCATAGGGCCCAATTAAGCTTAATCAGGTACATTTAAAAACTACCCATATTAAATTTAAACAAAACAAAATTTTATTTAAATTTAATTAAATTCATTTCCCAAAAAAACACATTATTATTTTTTTTTTCAAGATCATGCCACGGAATTAATAATTCAGCTCCATGCCTCTAATTACATCTTACAATCATATAATTTTTCATCATCGGGTTTCCCACATACTCATCACAAAATAAGTGTATACAGTTTGCCCCCCACTTTGACGAAAGTTGAAATCAATGCGATAGCATGGCTCAAGTTTCATCAAAGTGAAACTTAAATTTCTAATAACTATGAAACATTGGCTATGAGGATCAAGTATATCTTGCTCGGTCTATACACTCTATGTTATGAGACTAGCTACGGTCTCATAACAATAATAACTATGATATGTGAAAAATGAGTGTATCTTGCTCTGTCGATACACTCTGCGTCATAAGACTAGCTACGGTCTCATGATAGTGATAACTGTGTCATGTGAAAATTTAGTGCATCTTGCTCTATCGATACACTTTGCGTCATGAGACTAGCTACGGTCTCATGACAATGGCAACTGTGTGATTTAAAATGTTGTGGATTCATATTTAAGACCGCGGTCCTAAACTACCTATGTATCCCCCTCACTATCCTGAGGAAGAATCAGACTCACTCGTAGTTCGACACTTGAAACTGCGGTGATGCATGTTCTTTTATGCCGTACACACTTATAGGTGACATATTGATGCGTGTTCTTGTACGCCTTACACAACTATGTCATATGCCCTAAACAACGTCTAAGGACTTACCAAAAAATATCTGTCATGAAATGTTATGGGTTCATATTTAGGACCGCAGTCCTAAACTGCCTATGTATCCCCCTCACTATCTTGAAGAAGAATCAGACCCTCTCGTAGTTCGACACTTGAAACTATTGTAATGCATGTTCTTCTATGCCTTACACACCTACAGGTGACATGTTGATGCGTGTTCTTCTAAGCCTTACACAACTATGCCATTTGCCCTAAACAACATCTAAGGACTTACCAAAAAACATTTGTCATGAAATGTTGTGGGTTCGTATTTAGGACCGCAGTCCTAAATTGCCTACGTATCCCCCTCGCTATCCTGAGGAAGAATCGAGACCCTCTCATAGTTCGACACATGGCTGTGGTGATGCATGTTATTCTACGCCTTACACACCTACAGGTGACATGTTGATGCATATTCTTCTATGCCTTACACAACTATGACGTGCGGCCTAAACAATATCTTAGGACTTACCAAAAAATATCTAATTCATGATTTGAAAAAATTGGGATGACTGGGTCTCAAAATTCTCTCTGATTTTTGTGCTTCCTGTATGCTGTTTCCTATCATGGGCATGCTGATTTTACTAGAGATTCTAAAAAAAACTTAGTCCTCTGGGGGACCTCTTTTTGTAAAAACTTTCTTATAACCTCAAAATTTTTGAGAAAAACCATTCACTAAAAAGACTTCCTTAAGGTCACAATACAATTTCTCTCTGATTTTTCTTTTTCTTCTCTCCCCCATGCTTCATTATTCTACAGCTATTTCAAAACCTTGTTCTGCCTGGACTCCTTTCTCTTCCATGAACTCAATTCTTTGTGCCCTAACTTTTGCCTGAAATGCTCTTTTGAGTTTTCATTTTAGCGGGCTTGCTCTAACTTTTGCCTAAGCGGCCCTTTTGGGGTTTCCACTTAGCGAGCTCTCTTTTTTTCTTTTCTTTTTCTCTTTTTTTTTTTTGAAATTAGACAATCACCAAGGCATTCATATTAAGCACCTATTCTGTCATGCTCCCAAGACAATAGGTTAAATTAAAATAATGCAGTTCAATTACTTAATCTTTTGATGTATCCCTCAAGACACAAACATTTACAATCATAATTAAATAAAAACTATTCCTGGTTAATGCAATAAAAGCTTCTTTGTTTATTCAAGTATACCATTACTCCCTCTTACATTTAGTTTTACCAAATTTTCAACCTTTCAAAGTTAGAAATAAACTTTATAACCTGTTGAATGACCTTTTTAGGTTTTCCATCCAGATCTTCTCTTATCACTCCTTTTGCCTAGACCACCTTTTGCTGATTTTCAATCTAGCATTTTTTTTCTTTTCTTCTTTTTTTTTTTCTTTTCTAACCCTTACTTTTGCCTAGACTGCCTTTTGCAGGTTTTTAGCCTAGCGGGCCTATCTCACACAAAGTACCATTTGAGCTTGTCTAAGTTGACTAGTTCTTGAAATTCATTCCCATCCAAGTCTGATATTCTTATAGCACCTCCTGCAAGATCTTTTTGACTATGTATGGACCAACCCAGTTTGGCTTAAACTTTCCTCTTGGATCAAAAGGGATGGGCTGAGCTTATTTCACAACTATGTCTCCCTCTTTGATCTTTTTTGGCTTCACCTTCTTATTAAAGGCCCTGGCTATCTTCCTCTGATAAGCTTGCATATGATACAAGGCTCGCATCCTCTTCTCATCAATCAAAACTAGTTCTTCATATATTTTCTGGGCCCACTTATTTTTCGGGATCTTAGCTTCTAGTATCACTCTCAAGGATTTTACCTCTTTCTTAATGGATAGCATTGCTTTAGTGCCATACACCAAAGAGAATGGGGTTGCCCCCGTGGATGTCCTTGCAGTACTACGATAACCTTAAAGAACATAAGAGAGTTTTTCAGGCCAATCCTTATATGTTTTGAACATTTTTTTCCCAACTAGAACCTTTTCATTCATGTGGGGACTACACATTTCTGCATGTACTTCTTTCATTATTTGCTCTGCCTATTTTTCTATCACACATAAGAGTTTGTAGAATTGCCCCCCAGCTAAAGTAAGTTGAGTGGCTAATCCATGAATTATTGCTCTATCTCTTTTATTAGCTGATTGCTAGTATTCTTTCACTTCTAAAGACCTCCTTATGTCTTCATACCATTTTCCTTCTCCCTCTAGGTCCACATGTGCTATTACTAATCCTTCATAGCACGAAATTTTACTCCTCATTAGGATAACTAGCTAAGTTAACTTTTGATCACTCTTTTCCTCTGGGGATACCAGTGTGGCTTGGGAATCAGCCATTTGATTCTAAGCTCAAGGTATTTGCTTCTTGGTACTTTGTTAACAAGGCTATAAATTTATCTCTTTCTTCTTGGGTTAAATCTTCAGCTAACTTAATGTCTTTAGGATTATTTGGTGTACCCAAATTAATAGAGATCGATTTTGTTGCATTAATAGAAACTAATTCTAAATGATTATGAATGCCATGCATATGCCCATTAGAATAAACATCAAACAAAGCAAAAGGACTGGTCATGTTATTGATCTTTGCCTTAAAATCAGCATCAAGTATATCAGAAATGGAAACATCAGTATCACTACTGTGAGCATTACAAAAAACAGACTCAAACTTAGGGATGTAGCTTTAGGTGCTTAGCTTTCCATGTAGTCCTTAGATCAATGGTCCTGATTTTTTGCTTTAGCACTTTCATATGTAGTAACCCCTAATCATATGTCCAAGTAATTGCCCCCCTCTTTCAAGAACTTAGGAGGTTTTGACTCTTTTTCCTCTTTAGTTGGCTCATAGCCCAAATCATACCTTGTGATGTGCCCCTGCATCTCAAAAAAAGCCATTAGCCCATCTATACATTTTTCGAGGCCCATACTAGGAAAAAACTTCATTTTTTTCTTCACAGTAGCCACTTTTGGATCCATCAAGTTTTTATAAGTCCTAGCAACTTGAAAACCAGACATTGGTAGATCTGAACTATCTACTTGCAATGCAATTACCTCTTCATCAAAATCGGTCTGGACATCCAAAGGACCCTCATCATAGCCAGAATTATGACAAATGTCAACAACCATTATAGACTGAGATTTATTGGGCTTTTGGATGGGTTGGATAAAGTTAATAATTCTGTTAGGGTTATTTAGGATGGTAGAGATCATGTAGAGACCTGGTGGAGGTAGAAAATTTAGTTAGGCATAGGCTTGATGTGGGTGTTTGGTCAGTTTTCTGGGTAGGTTATCTTTTTTGCATCAATTCAGTCTTAGATATCATGCTTTAGTTAGAAGCATTGGTTGGTGTCATGACCATGGGTTTGGTGGAACTGGTAATATTAATTGATATCATAGCTAGGTGGGAATCGATTTGGTGGTGG
>NC_079496.1:116200182-116335545 GCF_030052815.1 Hevea brasiliensis | reverse complement strand
GCGGGAAAAGTGAGACCACAAAGAGATGCACAACCAAAGAACAAATAACAAATAGAAGTAATTATAATAAAATCTTACTTGAATCTAGGATTGAGGGGATTATTAAGGTGTTATCGATATCATTATCTGGGTGATTCTCCAATGGTTCATTGTCTTCCACATAACTGAAAACATCATTCAAAACAAGATACCCATTATCTTGTGGTCCAAGAAAAAATGACTGAACCAATTTCCTTTTCAAGTTGTCCTTGCCAATCAAGCATCCAATTACTAACACAATAACCCCTTCTTTATAGGATTTTTGAGCATCTGCTATTTCTGCCTTATAGTCCTTGAAATTAAGTGAAAGTATCTTCTCATTGATACCCTATTTCATGAAGAAATATCTCTATTAATTCTTTTCACTAGGTAAAGTACTACAGTTATTAGGAACTTAAGTATTTTCATACTAAATCCTTAGCAAGAAGACAATTTATCTACTTCAAATTTCTACTAGAGAAAAAGATGTAGCTAGGAGAGAAAATGATTAACCAAATTATAGAGGGTTCATTCTCATTAATTATTTATTTTTTTATTGATGAGGTGCAGAGGAGCTTGAACAAGAGTAAAACTAAAACTTTGCTCATATCCAGAAGCCAAAGCTCCTCAAAGTGTTTCATTAAATTTTGGACAGGTGTAAAAGTTGGTGTTGTACATGAAATGTGGACACAAAAATCCCAAAAAAATGAAAATGTGACTGCAGCATAGAGGCATATAAATCAGAATATACATACAATGACAATAATTTGTATAAAATTAATAAAAAAAAGTAAGTACTAAATGCCTTCACCCACTTTGGTAGAGATCAGGCTATTAACATTCGATACAACAATTGAGAAACCACTTGACTTTCTTAAGTTAGGCCAAATCACATTAGACTATTTATTACCTATTAATTATCAACTAGCCCTCAAAAAGCCACAGAACAACATAAAAAGTAGGTTATATATATTGAACTAAACAAATGATTAAACACCCAGAAATCAATTTATTGGACACAGAAGAGTTTTCATGTTTTTCCCTTCCAATACAGTTTTTTGTGCAATCAATACTCATAGGGTGCTTCAACTAAACTATTTGGTGGATCCAACCAAACAAATAGGATTAATAACATAATATGAAAAACAATCCACCAAGAAACTTACTTTCATGGTTCTCACTAATGTCATCACACCATTGGCATTTGGCTAGCTGAGCACACTTGAATCCTAATAAAATTTATAAACCAAATTCTGGTGAGGTGTGAAGAATATGGTAATACTGCTCAATAAAAGCATTTCCAACCACTTGGGCACTAGGGATAGTTGGGTTGCTTACTGATTGCAAAGCCATCTGAAAGTTTAAGCCCAACATCTTATCGAAGGTGAAATCCATTTATCTGTTCAACTAGAAAATCAAGCAAAACTATTGTCTACAAGGCTATCCACTAATGACTGCTGGCAGTGGTACCCTCACTCCCATCTAGGACAGCTATACTGTCAAAATTCACCTTTATATACTCGTGCCTTGCACTAGATAGGCACGCTAATTAGCCCTATACTAATAAAAATATAAAACTTCTTGTAGCACGTATCCTCATGGCAAACCTCAACACCTCTACTAATTCTAATTCACATCACTATATACTCCATAAAAATCGAGACACTAAACTAAAGTACTCTTATACCAGCCAAGGAATAAGGCAAAATCTAGAAATAAGAAATTACAGAAGAAGATGAAATAAAATCCTACACTCTGCCTATGACAACTCTAGGTACATACTTTTCCATGAATCTAGAGCCTAGGCTCTACTATCAATTTTGTCATAACTCGATTTCTAGGCCTAACCTGCACTGGGACCTAAACCGGCATAAAACCCTCGAGGCCCCGTAGTAAGGCTCATTATTCTCAAATCCATAACCAGGACCAAACTCAAGGCCGACATACAAATAGAAATAAAATAAAATACTATAAATTTACATACAAATAGAAATAAAATAAAACACTATAAATTTACTTGGGCCAACTCGACCTGATTTCTATTAGAAATCTCCTACCAGGGGAGTCTAGCTCAACACTGATACACAACATATACAAACCATCTCATATCATAAATTTTTTATTAAATAATACAATATATTCATAATCCAATGTCACAACGGAGTTCTAGTAATTAAACAAATAAATGGATGCAATAAAAGCTATTAAACCATGAAGCACGATCTGCGGAGGAAAATATAGGTTAGACTCAAAAAATAAACTTGCTCCTCCTGCAACCTGAGAAAAATATTTGAACAGGAATAAGCATTCGACGCATAGAGTTTAGACATTGATTATAGATGTAATTTTTATAATTATCTAAAACTAGTGCAATCCTACCATGAAATACACATTCAACACATAAAGCAAATAATTCATCCAATATTCACACGAGAAGATAATTTAGAGATACTCACGCACCTAGTGTGCAACATCTTTCAGTCCAAATCCTGCCAGCAAGCTCAACTCAAGCTGAACTTTTACTTAATAATCTAAGTGTGGGGGCCAGCGAGATCAACTTAAAGTCGTGCTCATCCTGACTTATCCATATATAAAAATGGGGTCCCAGCAAGTTAAGCTCTATCCGTGACTACCCGTCCTACTCATATCTATATCCATACCATATATAAATAATACACATAGCTTCAAATTATCCTCAGGGCAACATTCACAAACAAATAACAATAATTAAATATGCAGCAACCAAAATGCTCCTAATATATTAACTATATATGTGCATAATTAAATATTCATAAAATGCATGAACATGTCATATACATATATTGAAATTACAAAAATAATTAATATCCGCCTCATAAACTGGTCGATCCAATTGTAGCTAGTCCAGCTACAAAGAAAACAGTTTAGTCTACACCGAACACCTATATAGACATAATGACCTCTATCAATTTACTGACAGAATTAACTAATTAATTTAATTAAAGAAGCGAGAATAATTTCTAAGGTCTTATCGAAATTTTGACAAAAGTCTCTCTTATAACTGGACCTAACCCCCTTGTAAGAAAAGCAATAACAGCAACACACAGGGCTTTAGGCCCACAATAACAATTATAATGCCCATCCAGAGCCTACAAGGATCCTAATCTAGGTTCAACCCTCTAAACTCCAACTCGGATCCCTAATTCTTTTACAGTCTAAATAATTATTTTTAGTACTTTAAAAATTATAAAAAACATTTCTAGAGGTCCTCTACATCCTCCTTGTATTAATTTAAGTCATATTACTTAATTTCTCTAAGCCAATAATATTTTACAAATTTTACCAGTTAGCTTAAATAAAGAATAAACTACACAATTTTAGTTAGGGACTACCTTTGCAAATTCTACTACTTGAAACACGTCCGGGACATCAAAAAAATGCTCAGATCGACTATAATGTTAACTATATTCTAGGACAGGCCACCGAACATCTGAATCAGATCGAAAACTCGATCTCAAGTGCCGGTGAGCTATCATTGATTTAAAGGCATATTCAGGATGCCCATGAGCTGCTGCTGACAGATACATTGACGATTCATCAAAACTCTGCTCTAATCGCCTGATATTAGCTTATTTAGTTTAAGCCATCCGATAAGCATCTTCTCCGTTCGCTCTCCGATCAAGGCGTAATTAGTGTCAAAACGAAGCTTAAGGAGTGTAGATCATGATCCTCAAGTCCGATCATCCAAACTAGGCACCGGTTGGCCAGGATCTAGCTGGAAAGTCACAAAAAACTTGAAACTTCTCTTCTCTTGATCTCACTCATCCGACCACCAAAAGCAACAAAATTGGTATCAAAAGAAAGCTCAATGCTACCAAAAACGTCCTGATCAAACTTCAGATGAAGCCAAAATCGTGCTTGGAAAATAGCCTCATACGCACACATTAAAAGAGAAAATTCCTCCATTTTCGCTGCTGTTGCTGCTGCTCCAACTAGCAAGCAGCTCGCCGGCATTGCCTGGTTGGTGGTGCGACTCGTTGACTATCGCTGGTGGCTGGCGGCTCGCGACTGGCGGCTCGTCGACTGGGAAAAGAATGGAGGGGGAAATAAGGTGACAGGAGAGAGAGGAGAGAAAGGGAGAGAGAAAAAGAGCTGCTTTTTTGTACTTTTATATCACGACCCAACCTATGGGCCGGACCGGCACTAGGACCTGGGCCAGCCTAAAGCCCCCGAGGCCAGTAGTAAGCCTAACTATTCATTAACCCGACTCTAAGGCCCATTTGGGCCCAATTTTAGGAATTCAACTGGACAGAGTCCGGCCATAGAATGGACCTTTCAACGGGGAGTTTCTGACTCACCCGACCTGTAAACGCAATAAATAATTAATTGGGGAGCTCAGCTCACCCTCCACATACTCAAATATCATAAAATAAATGGGAGCTTAGCTCCCTCATCCAACCCATCAAACATGCATAAAATTAAGCGTTTACACGTCCAACATGATAATATTATTACAGACCCAAATCAAATAAATACTTCTAACACATGCGAAAATTCTAGGAGTTAATGAAATTACACAAATATTAATAGACAACCTGTGAAGGAGAAAAGCAGGTTAATCACAATAAAATCCTCCTGTAGCCTGAAAAAAAATATTGAATAGGAGTGAGCATTCGACTCAGAGAGTAAAATATCAATTTTAACCATAATCTCTATAACTATCTAAAACTAATGCACCCTGTAGAGTGAAATGCAACAACAGTAATAATTTCACGTCATAACATCAAAAGGTAATTTGGAGCACTCACACACCCAGTAATATCAATCATAATATATGGGAGTTGATCCCCTATACAACTCTCTTAAATCCAACCTGTGCCAGCGAAGAACTCAGCTCGGACTTCCACTTAATAACCAAATCGGGGTCCCAGCGAAGAACTCAAGCCGTGTCTACCCCGAAGGACCAGGTCCCAGCGAAGATCTCAAGCCGTGTCTACCCGTCCTATCCATAGTCCACACCACATCACACGCACGCCAATGCACGTACACTGCTCCAAATTACCACAACAACATCCATGGCACTTCAACAGTTATGAATGCAACATAAAACGTGCCTAGAGTTTAACTACATAGATACATACATATAAGTGATGCATGGGCATGCTTAAAAATATAATAATATCGAACTTACAATTAAAATTAATATTTTACTCACAGACTTGACAGCGGTCACTGTGGCGGCTGGGCGAAGGAAGAAGGCTATTCCGGCTCACCTGACAATTTTATTATAATCATTTAATAAATTAACTCAATATAAACTTAAGAAAAAACCAAATACGTCCTAAGTCGTGCCGAAAATCCGGCAGAGTCTCCCCTATACCTAGGACCCTACCCAATCTGCAAAAGGGCTCAAAACACACTTTTATATTCACAACCCATATATCCACAACTCAATCACATCACACAGCCCCTCCTGGGCCCATCAAATCAGTCATCCATCACAATATGTAAAATTTCAATTTAGTCTTTATAATTGATTATTTTTGCAAAAATTGCCCAAATAAGCTCTAAAAATTCTAAAACTTTACCCCGCGGTCCTTAGCAATATTACTAGGCTATTGCAAAAAGAATCATAATTTTCTAAGCTACCACGAATATTTTATGGATTTTTAATCCTATTTAAGCACTAGAAAATTACAAAAAAGCAAGGTTCGGGTTTACCTTTGCCGATTCTGACTTCGGGAACGTGCTTGGGACGTCTGACAATGGTGGGGTAGCCAAAACCTTGATCCAATTCGGAGACTTTTCCGATAATCAGTCTATCTGGCTGGAAATTCACAGACCCGGATAACTGTCGAATTTTCGAGAATTGAAGATACCTACACAAAGCCCACAACACGGGGGTTAGTACATAAATTTTATGGAATTTTATAAGCTCATTTAATACTCGGAAAAACACTACGAAGTTTCGTGGGACTCACCGAAAAATTGTGTCGGAAAAATTTGAAATTTATATCGCCGCGAAACTATCGACGAGTGGAGCGCTCTGGTACTCTCGGTTTTCTCGTGGGGTTCACGATTTGCGAGAAATCTAGCCCAAAAGTCAAAATGGGCTAAAACTTCCCAGGCAAAAATTGGACAACCCACTAGATGGATCTTGGCGTTCTTGGTATCTATGGAAAGCTCTCGACGAGTAGATGGATTTAGATATAAGACCCGATCCGATTGGTGGCCGGATCTGCCGGATTTTGGCCGGGAAGACGAAGGGTCACGGCGTGCATCGCGTCGCTTCGTGTGACGCTTGCCGGCGCTACGAGCGGCGGCCGGCGAGCTGGGGCGGCTGGGGATGGGCGCCGGCAGGCTGGAGTGGCAGGGGAGGCGGCGACGTGGCAAGGGGAGGAGGGAGGAGAGAGAAAACGAAAGAGAAGGAGAGGAAGGTCGAGACGCGCGCGGGGAGGAGGAAGAAAAAGGAAGAAGATCAGTCCGATTCGACCGGTTCGATCAGGTCCGGTTCTATTCGACTGGTTCGATTTTTGATCCAAAATTTTGAATTTTTACTCTTCCTTGGGACCGAAAATGAGGTCCAAAAATTTCGAAAAAATTTCAGAAAACTCAGAAAAATGCATAGACTCCAAATATATTTTCAGTTTTGCCACGTGGTCTTTAAATTAATTTTTAAAAATTATCAAAGTTTATATTTTCGAAAAATTGAACCCGGTTTCTAAAATTCGAAAAATTTCAAATAATTTCCTAAAATTCAAATAAAATAAAATATCAATATTTACCCAAAAATAATAAATTTAAAAATTAGGGGTGTTACATTCTTCCCCTTTTACAGAAAATTCGTTTTCGAATTTTACACAAGGCAAAATAAAATACAGGATTACACATTGAACAGATAAGGGTACTTGCTACGCATGTCCTGTTCTGACTCTCAGGTGCACTCTTCCACTGACTGGCTCCTCCACAAAACCTTAACCATAGGGATCTGTTTTGATCTTAGCTGTCTCACTTGGTAGTCCACTATGGCTACAGGTTGCTCCTCAAATGTCAAGTTTTCTTTTAGCTCTATTACATCCGGCTGTAGTACATGAGAAGGATCTGGAATGTATTTCCTGAGCATGGAGATGTGAAACACAGGATGAACATTAGAAAGGTTGGGCGGTAGCTCCAACCGATAGGCAACTGCTCCAACTCTATCAGTAACCTCAAAAGGTCCAATATACCGAGGTGCCAACTTGCCCTTCTTTCTAAATTTCATGACTCCCTTCATCAGAGAAACCTTTAGGAGCCTACTGCAAACTCTACATCCCTCCTTCTGGGGTCTACATAACTCTTCTGCCTACTGAAAGCTGTTTTCAATCGTCCCCTGATTAAAGAAACTATCTCTGAAGTGTAGTGTACTAGGTTTACATCATGCACCTTCGCTTCTTCCATTTCTATCCAACACAGAGGAGACCTACACTTTCTTCCATATAGTGCCTCATAGGGTGCCATCCCTATGCTGGAATGGTAACTGTTGTTGTAGGCTAACTCCACCAAAGCTAGCTGATCATCCCATTGACCTCCAAAATCCAAAACACTCATGCGAAGCATGTCTTCTAGTGTTTGGATTGTCCTTTCGGACTATCTGTCTGCCTGAGGGTGGAAAGCCGTACTGAAGTTCAACTGTGTGCCAAGTGCCTCCTGCAACTTTCTCCAAAATCGAGAAGTGAACTGGGGCCCTCTGTCAGATATTATGGAACCCAGAACTCCATGCAATCTGACAATTTCTCGAATATAGAGTTGGGCGTACTGTGCAACAGAATATGTAGTCTTCACAGGCAAGAAGTGAGCTGACTTGGTTAAGCGGTCTATAATTACCCATATCGAATCATATCCTCATGTGGTACGAGGCAACCCAGCCACAAAATCTATAGTAATCATTTTCTACTTCCATTCTGGGATAGAGAGCTCTTGCAGCTTCCCTGACGGTCTCTGGTATTCAAACTTCACCTTCTGACAAGTCAAGCACTTGGACACAAAGTCTGCTATGTCTCTCTTCATGCCATTCCACCAATAACTATGTCTCACCACCTTCACCTTGCTGTACTCTTTCTATGATCTTCATCAATTACTGGTCTCTGTGCTGCGAAACTCTAACTCTGTCTTGCAAGTCTGGCCTCATTGAAAAATGAGCCAACAATACTCCCTCATCTGAAAGATCTAGGATTAAACCTTGATCCATCAACTCATGTATTTCCTGAATCAACAGTCTCTTCTCTGCTGAAATGTGCGCCAAACTGCCAGAAGATTTCCTGCTCAAAGCATCTGCTACTACATTGGCCTTCCCAAGGTGGTACTGGATGGTGCAATCATAGTCCTTTAAAAGCTCCATCCATCTCCTCTGTCTTAAGTTTAAATCCCTCTGTTGGAAGATGTACTTCAAACTCTTGTGGTCGGTTTATATCTCGCACACTTCACCATATAGGTAGTGTCTCCAGATTTTTAGTGCAAAGACTATAGCCGCCATTTTCAAATCATGGGTGGGATAGTTCTGCTCATGCCTCTTCAACTGCCTTGAAGCATAAGCCACTACTTTTCTATTCTGCATCAAAACACACCCTAGGCCAACTCTGGAGGAGTCACAGTACACGGTGTATCCTTCACCACTTATAGGTAGTGTCAACATAGGGGCAGTGGTTAGACACTCCTTAAGCTTCTAGAAACTCTCCTCACAATCATCTGTCCAAATGAATGGAACATTCTTCCGAGTCAACTTAGTTAGGGGAGCCGCTATCCTAGAAAAATCTTGCACAAAACGCCTATAGTAGCCAGCTAAACCCAGAAAACTTTGCACCTCAGTGACTATTATAGGCCTAAGCCAATCAGTTACAGCTTCAATTTTCTAGGAATCCACTTGAATACCTTCACTAGAAACCACGTGTACCAAGAATGAGATGCTTTCTAGCCAAAATTCACACTTTGAAAATTTGGCATATAGCTGGTGCTCCCTCAAAGTCTGCAACACCATTCTCAAGTGCCACACGTGTTCCTCCTCGGTCCGAGAGTATACCAAATGTCATCTATGAATACGATGACAAAATGGTCCAAAAATGGCTTGAACACTCGGTTCATCAAGTCCATAAAGACTGCTAGTGCATTAGTGAGTCCAAAAGACATCACCAAGAATTCATAATGACCATCCTGAATGCTGTTTTGGACACGTCCTCATTCCTAATTCTCAACTAATGGTAGCCTGATCGCAGGTCTATTTTAGAAAAGAATCTAGCCCCTTGGAGCTGATCAAACAGATCATCGATCCGAGGAAGTGGATACTTGTTCTTCACAGTCACCTTGTTCAGCTGTCTATAGTCAATACACAACCTCAATGACCCATCCTTCTTTCTCACAAATAGAACAGGAGCACCCCAGGGTGAAGTGCTCGGACGTATGAAACCCTTGTCCAAAAGCTCCTGTAGTTACTCCTTTAACTCTTTCAATTCTGCTGGTGCCATCCTGTAAGGCGGCATTGATATGGGGTTCGTACCCAGCACAACATCAATGCAAAACTCTATTTCCCTTCCTGGTGGCAACCCTGGAAGCTCCTCAGGGAAGACATCCATGAATTCTCTGACAACAGGAACATTTTCCATGCTGACACCTTCTACAGATGTATCTCTCACCAATGTCAAATACCCTTGACATCCACGCCTCAACATTTTTCTAGCACTAATTATTGACACCAAATTATATGGAGCCATGCTCCTGTCACCGTCAAAGCTAAACTCTTCCACACCAGGTATGTGGAAATACACCTTTTTGTTCCTGCAGTCTAAAGTGGCATAATGAGTTGTCAACTAATCCATTCCGAGAATTACATTGAAATCTATCACTGGTAGAGAAACCAAGTCTGCTGGGAGGATCTTTCCATCCACTACTACTGGGCTACCTGAAAAAATCATATCTACATCTATGTTGTCACTAAGCGGGGTAGCTACAAACAAAGGGCATTCTAAAGTAGTAGGGTTTCTACCCAATCTCATGGCAAACACAGGGGAGACAAATGAGTGCGTAGCACCCGGATCTATTAAAACATGAGCCTCATAGGAACAAACTAGAAGAATACCTGCCATGACTGCATTGGAAGCCTGAGCATCCTGGTGGGTCAGGGTGAAAACCTGAGCTTGACCCCTACCCTGAGTGGCAGAACCACGATCGACTTCTACCTCTGACCGCCTCCAAATCCATGTCCCCTTATCCTCGGCCTGTTGTACATGGCCCATTGCCATCTTTGGAAGCACTAGGATACAACTGTTGAGGAACATTTGCAACAGAACCTTATGACCCCATCTATGGCTTGCTGAACACGGGGCATTCCCTAGCAAAGTGACCTGGTTGGCCACACCTGAAGCATACTCCTGAACCCATCATACAAGGTCCTGAATGTCCTCTTCCACACTGTGCACAAGGTGCCAAGAAGGATCTGAACTGGACCCATAAGCTGCTGTACCGGCGTGACTCTCGCTAGATCGGTACAGTGCAGATCCTCAAGATTTGTGTCTGAAACCACTCCTCTTATTCCTGCTTCTTCCTCTGTAATTAGTTTGGCCACTACTGTCCATAGTACCCATGTGGGGAACACCTAAAGAACCCTCTGCTCTGTTTTTCTTTGCTCTTCGGCTGTCATCCACAGCATAGCTAATCTCAATCTGTCTAGCTCGATCAACCACCACATCAAAAGACTGATTAGACATCATGGCCAGGTTTGCATACCTCCTGTCAAGCCCCTTTAGGAATCTCTTCACCTTCATAGTTTCTGTAGCTACTGCTATAGGGGCATACCTGCTCAATTCCAGAAATTCTGTAGCACATTCATCTACAAACCTGCCATTCTGTCTTAAGGCCTCAAAGGCCCACTGCTTTTGATCTCTGAAACTTTCTGGTACAAACCGGTTGATGAACAGTTCCACAAACTGAGTCCACGATAAACCCTCTATCCGAGGTAATATGTAGTCATTCATCCATTGTCTCGGCATAGGCCCCATGACATGCTGCACACACTCAATAAGTCTTCTGTCAGTCAACTGCAGTTCTGTTCTTGCCTGTCTGCAGGAATCCAAAAATCGGTATGCATCGTCTGACACATCATAAGTACCAAGCACTAACTTCTTGAAATTGATTATTCGTTTGTAAGGTTCCCCTCTTGGTACGGTGGACTGCTGCTGCTATGGAGGGTGGACCATATACTGTGCCATCATGTCGATGGTTCTCTGCTACCCAGCTAGAGTAGCTGCCATGGGGTCCATGGGACCCTGTGCCATAAAAGATTGATCCTGAACTGTTGGCAGCTGCTCTTCTACTTGAGCAGCTCTAGGCCTCCTACCCCGCCTCCTCGGGGCAGGCGCCTCATCCTGTGCTGACACCTCGTCAGGCACATTTGGTTCTAGTGCAGTGGCAGCTCTCCTGCTTCTACGCATTTTCTTGAAATTCAGCAGCATTAGCCTACAATATTCAAAATAACATGTTACACAGCTCTATAGACTCATATTTATACATAATTATATGAAGCAGAAACTAGAAGAAAAGATGACAATGCAAGACGAATATGGACCCTATTTTCCGCATGTGACTCCTAGTAGACTCTTCCCAACACTTTAGACAAACAATCCCTAAGAATCTGGAGCCTAAGCTCTGATACCACATTTGTCATGACCCAACCTATGGGCCGGACCAGCACTAGGACCTAGGCCAGCCTAAAGCCCCCGAGGCCCGTAGTAAGCCTAACTATTCATTAACCCGACTCTAAGGCCCATTTGAGCCTAATTTTAGGAATTCGACCGGACAGAGTCCGGCCATAGAATGGACCTTTCAACGGGGAGTTTCTGACTCATCTGACCTGTAAACGTAATAAATAATTAATTGGGGAGCTCAGCTCACCCTCCACATACTCAAATATCATAAAATAAATGGGAGCTTAGCTCCCTCATCCAACCCATCAAACATGCATAAAATTAAGAGTTTACACGTCCAACATGATAATATTATTACAGACCCAAATCAAACAAATACTTCTAACACATGCGAAAATTCTATGAGTTAATAAAATTACACAAATATTAATAGATAACCTGCGAAGGAGAAAAGCAGGTTAACCACAATAAAATCCTCCTATAGCCTGAAAAAAAATATTGAACAGGAGTGAGTGTTTGACTCAGAGAGTAAAATATCAATTTTAATTATAATCTCTATAACTATCTAAAACTAATGCACCTTGTAGAGTGAAATGCAACAACAGCAATAATTTCACGTCATAACATCAAAAAGGTAATTTGGAGCACTCTCACACCCAGTAATATCAATCATAATATATGGAAGCTGATCCCTATCTGACTCTCTTAAATCCAACTGTGCGTGAAGAACTCATTTCGAACTTCCACTTAATAACCAAATCGGGGTCCCAGTGAAGAACTCAAGCCGTGTCTACCGAAGGACCAGTCCCAAATGAAGATCTCAAACCGTGTCTACCGTCCTATCCATAGTCCACACCACATCACACGCACGCCAACGTCGCTGCCGCTCCAAATTACCACAACAACATCCATGGCACTTCAACAGTTATGAATGCAACATAAAACGTGCCTAGAGTTTAACTACATAGATACATACATATAAGTGATGCATGGGCATGCTTAAACATATAATAATATCGAAATTACAATTAAAATTAATATTTTACTCACAGACTCGACAGTGGTCACTGTGGCGACAGGGCGGAGGAAAAAGGCTGTCCCGACTCACCTGACAATTTTATTACAATCATTTAATAAATTGACTCAATACAAACTTAAGAAAAAAACCAAATACGTCCTAAGTCGTGCCGAAAATCCGGCAGAGTCTCCCCTATACCTAGGACCCTACCCAACCTGTAAAAGGGCTCAAAACACACTTCTATATTTACAACCCATATATCAACAACTCAATCACATCACACAGCTCCTCCTGGGCCCATCAAGTCAGTCATCCATCACAATATGTAAAATTTCAATTTAGTCTTTATAATTGATCATTTTTGCAAAAATTGCCCAAATAAGCTCTAAAAATTCTAAAACTTTGCCCCGCGGTCCTTAGCAATATTACTAGGCTATTGCAAAAAGAATCATAATTTTCTGAGCTACCACGAATATTTTATGGATTTTTAATCCTATTTAAGCACTAGAAAATTAGGAAAAAGTAAGGTTCGGGTTTACCTTTGCTGATTCTGACTTCGGGGACACGCTCGGGACGTCTAACAATGGTGAGGTAGCCAAAATCTCGATTCAATTCGGAGACTTTTCCTGTAATCGGTTTGTCTGGCCGGAAATTCACAGACCTAGACAACTGTCGAATTTCCGTGAATTGAAGATACCTACACGAAGCCCACAACACGGGAGTTAGTACATAAATTTTACGATATTTTCTAAGCTCATTTAATACTCGGAAAAACACTACGAAGTTCCATGGGACCCACCGAAAAACGGTGTCGAAAAAATTTGAAATTTATATCGCCGCGAAGCTCTCGACGAGTGGAGCACTCTGGTACTCTCGGTTTTCTCATGGGGTTCACGGTTTGCTAGAAATCTAACCCAAAAATCAAAATGGGCTAAAACTTCCCGGGCAAAAATTGGACAACCCGCTCGATGAATCTCGGCGTTCTTAGTGTCTATGGAAAGTTCTCGACGAGTAGATGGATTTAGACATAAGACCCGGTCCGATTGGTGGCCGGATCGGCCGAATTTTGGCTAGGAAAACAAAGGGTCGCGTTGCTTCGTGCGATGCTTGTCGGCGCTTCTGAGCGTGGCCGGTGAGCTAGGCGGTGGGGACGACGTCGGTGGTGGGGTGGCGGGAGGCGGCGGCAGCGAGGAGGAGGAGGAGAGAAAATGAGAGAGAAGGAGAGGGAGGTCGGGACGTGGGCGGGGAGGAGGAAGAAGAAGGAAGAAGACCGGTCCGATTCGATCGGTCCGATCCGGTCCGGTTCGATTCGATCGGTCCGATCCGGTCCGGTTCGATTCGACCGGTTCGATTTATGATACAAAATTTTGAATTTTTACTCTTCCTTGTGACCTAAAACGAGGTTTAAAAATTTCGAAAAAATTCCAGAAAACTCATAAAAATGGGTAAATTCTAAATATATTTTTAGTTTTGCTACGTGATCTTTAAATTAATTTTTAAAAATCATCAAAGTTTATATTTTCGGAAAATCGAATCCGGTTTCTAAAATCCGAAAAATTTCAAATAATTTCCTTAAATTCAAATAAAATAAAATATCAATATTTACTCAAAAATAATAAATTTAAAAATTCGGAGTGTTACATTTTAATTACTTTTTTAGTCCTTGAACTTTTTGGATATATTTAAATAGGTCCAAAATTCTTTTCAATTGGGTCCCAAAATATAAATATATGTATAATTAAATATTAATGACGATGATGATGATAATAATAATAATAACAACTAAAATCAAATCTTAGAACCAATGCAAACAATAATGAAATAATATATTTGGCTAATTGATTTTAATATTAATATTTAAAACTAATCATTTAAATTAAATTAAAATTTGACTAGTAAATAGTTTATAAAATATGTTTAGAAATAATATTAAAAATATATATAAATAAAGGTATTATAAAATTATAAATTAGTTAGATAATATTAAAATAATATTTAAATACTATATATAAAAATTTTTATTTTAAAATTCAGGTTATTACAGGTTATCATTCAATTAGTATTAGGCTATATTTAGTATGGTGTAATAAAAGTTATAATATAATTGTGATTATATTATATATTTAATTACATTTTTTGTTAACTAAAAAAAAGTTAACGTAATAGAATAATAATTATTTAACGTAATTAATTATATTTTAAGTAACATAATTAATTATATCATATCATGATGCAATCATGATTACTTATTTAATTTTTTTTATTTATTATCAATATTATCACCGTTACTCTACTCTCACACCACCGTTACCAACACCACAATATCATCATTATCACCATCCTCTTACCATAGTTTTTTAAGGTGCGCCTAAGGGGAAGGGGACCCAAGCTCCTGGCTCAACACCTTTAATAAAATGTATTTTAATAACAATTTCTACTCATATATATAATATAATTAATAATAGTGATGTAATAAATAATAAATTAAATAATAAATTAAATATAAAATTTATTTAACATTATTATTAAAATTATTATTAAAAAATTATTTTTTTAAAATACAGTAATTAAAAAATAATTAAAAATTAAATTTAATAAATTTTAATTATAAAAAAATAAAACTTTTTTTTTTTTATTTTACATTTGTACCGTTGTCACTGCTTAGCTATTTTCGTCTCTGCTACAGCCTGTCCACTATCCAAATTGACCTTTCGCGTGGATGAGGGTTGAGTAGGGTCCAAGTTTGGTGAGAGATTGCATTTATTAATGGATTGGTTTTCGCGAAGTTGAAATTGCTTGCAAAAAATAAACCCAGAGTCGGAGACCATTACCGTAATTATTGTCGATCTGTTCCCGTGTTGCCTCCTCCCTAATCCCAAGCCCCATCTACGGCTTGGAGTTTGATTGCTTGTTTTATTTCAGATAGATCTGGGACGCACTTCTTTTGAAGAGGAAAAGAGGACTAAAGAAGCTTCAGCCAGCTACTACCCGAACGTTTTGATAGATCGACTGTCCATCCGTTTCTTTCGGGGTATTTCTAGATCTCATTATTTTCTCATCTCTGCCTTTATTTCATTTCATTTTGTCATTGGATCTTGTTTTATTTTTTCTCAAATCGCTCCTTTGTTTATTTTCATTTTAATCGGCGGGTTCACCGTATTGTTATGCCCAAATTTACATGATTTATTATTGTTTTGATATGCGCACGTAGTAGCAGCAGTAGTACAAGAACAAGAAACGAGTGAAAGAAATGGCAGAGGACAAAGGCATAGCAGAAGGTGAAAAGAATGAACAAAGATTAATTGATAAAAAGAAGCGCAAGGGTATTATGTCTCGTATCTGGAATGGCATTTTTAGATTCCATGGGGACGATTTTGAAAAGAGACTGCAAAACATTTCCAAGGAAGAAGCTGCTGTTTTATCTAGGATGAAAAGGAGATCCCTTACTTGGAGGAAGATGACCAGGAATCTCATTATTTTCTCCATCATTTTTGAGGTTTTTGTCCTTTCCTTTGCTGCTTTACGACGAATTCTTGGATTCCTATTGGCAATGCATCGCTTCAAATTCTTGGATTCCTAGTCTCAGTTACTCCAGTTTCTGTTTAGCAGCCTGGAAATTTACAACTGCGTGTGTTCTCAAAATGGGATGCTCTTTGATATCCATTGTGTAGTTATATCTGCCAATTACAAGTATATCAACACATTTGTGGATATCCTTATATTGTATTCCAGATGATTATAAATTCACCTGTAATGTTTTAACCCATGCAAAACAACAGGTCTAAGAGCTTCACCATTTGGTGTATAGGCACTTGCTAATGCTAGTTTAAATTTGACGGAAGTATAATGTTGTGAAGTTGGTAATTCATGGTTTTCCCCAGTCATATGTGGCAGTCTCCCCTTCTTACTATAATTGTTCTTTAAATCCAGGTAATTGCAGTGGGTTATGCTATAATGACGACTAGATCAATGGATTTGAATTGGAAGATGAGGGCATTTCGAGTTTTGCCAATGTTTCTTTTGCCTGGTTTATCGTCCCTTGCTTATTCAGCATTTGTGAGCTTCACAAGGATTTGTAAGTGTCTAAAACTTAGGATTTTTGTTTTTTGAAGATTTCTCATGTCAAGCAGAGCATTTTGTCTTTTACATCTTAAAATATTAGAACTAGTTTGCTCAGTTAGCCTTAGTGTCAAATATTAAATGTATAGTTAATGAGCCAACATTGAGTTTTAAACAGCAATATATTAACCTGAAACTGAAGTTCAAAATAAAAATAAAAGCTTTAACTTATATGCTAGTGTTGTTAGGCCCAATAGCATATGCAATAAGAAACAGAATTCCAGTCCAACAAATACAGAGGACCAAAATAAAATGGGAGAGTGGTGATTATTTTTATTAGAAGGGGGTGCCAGTGCTTAGACCTAAGATTTTATATGTTTGCCTGCCTTTATCTTGATTTCCTAAGTACAGTTTGATATACCAATGCTTTTTTTTATCTTGAATTCCATACTGTGTTAAATGTAGGATTATCACACTAATTATCCTCGAGTTACATGTTCATGTAGGTGATCGCAAGGATCAGAAAACTCTAGAAAGGCTTCGAGCTGAGAGGCAAGCAAAAATTGATGAGCTTAAAGAGAAGACAAATTACTACACAACGCAGCAACTCATTCAGGTAACAAATAACTATTATGTTTTATGTTTTCCATAGAACGCTCTTTGGTTTTTTTTTCCCCTAGTTGTTTGTGTTTGTTTGTGCATGCGTACATGCATGTGTGTTAGCGTAGGGTTTCTTTCAAAAGTTTATTACTTGAGGTATCAGCCTGGATGCATTTAGTAGGTATATTTTATCATTTCTGTAGATTTTCAGTTGGCAAATGATTTATTAATTTGATGAACAGGATTCATATCGCCGACCCCAATTAGTTTGGGATTAAAGTGTATTTGTTTTTGTTGTTGTTGTATACATTGGATTAGATTAGAAGCAATCTTTTTGTTCCTTTATTTAGGCTTTCCAAAAAGAATCTTAAACTTTGGGCTTTTTTCAATTGCAATCCATTTTTTTTTTTATCAAGTATAAGAACTTTCAAAATCATTACAATTTTATCCTCTAGTGTTAATCCAGCCAAATCAAGCAAGAATATTTTTAATCACTAATGACAACCTTGTAATAATCTGACCTTAATGCGCATATAGGAACTTTATTGACTTAATAAAGGGTAAAACTGAAAATATAGTATCATCTTCAACTTAGAGCCCAGTTAATTAGAGAAATCGGTTCAATAATGATGCTGTTCCAATACTTAGTAAAGGGTCCTGAGATTGAATGAATGGAACTAAGATAGGGAAACATACCTGGCAATCCCTTTTTATAGGCATCGGTTGGACTCCTGCTGGGGAGGAAGTCTAAGTAGAGTAGGACTCTGAGTCCCGGATAAGGTGGGATGCTTATCCACTGCAAATAGAGTTTATGTCAGACTAGGATTCTTGCTTGGTTAGGCGAGTATCTTGGAATCTAGTCCTTAATGCTTGGTAAGCGAATCATTCGCCTGTTCGAACCTTGAAATTGTTTGGGTCTTAATTGCCTGGGTGTTTGGGTAACCAAACCGAACACACGGATGTTTAGGGTGTATTATGTCAAATAAGATCCATTTTGAAACCCAGGCAAATTCAACAAATAATCCATTATTTCTCAAATCTATTCCATTCAGATTATAGGTCAAAGTTGTTTGAGCTACACTCACACCATTTTTTATTAGTGTTGTTTTCCTAATCATGGTGTGCAGTGATGTTGCGGAAAAGGGAGTGAGAAGCTCTAAGGTTAGTCATGGATGAATTGAGAACCTTTTCTTTTGAGGTGCCCATTGAATTTGAGTCCAACTAGAGGTTTTCCCCATTCCCAAATTGGTAAAAAAAATCCTTTGCGTTTTATTTATTTTGCACCTAGTTAAAATCCTATCAGAGTATTAATGATAATCTGGCTTGATTTCACTGGAATATATTTCTAGGCTAAAATGGTATTATGAATGTTCTTATGATTAATTGTAATTGAGCTTTTTATTTATATAAAGTGATGGTAGGTAATTTGTGATATGGCCTAGTAACGAGATATCTTTCTGCATTTTCTTCTAGTTTTTATTTTTGACATTAGAGTTGCTCTGTGTTGGAATCTTATTCTTAGGTGACATTCAAATTCAATGTAGGCAAATATAACATAGTCTAGGTTAAATAGGTTTTCAACTTAGTGCTTATTGGTATGATTAATGGACTTTTTTTTTTGGAAGTTTCTGCAATGCCATCATCTCATATTTGGGCCTTTAGCTGAGTGTGGAGTTGACTAGTGATTACTAGAGGTTTGTATTTACTAAGCTTTTATTGTTATACTCCTCTACACACTTGTAATAAGCATATCTTTACTTCCATGGTCTTTGATTGCAAGCATTTTCATATGAGTATGAAGGCATGAATCCATAGTGAGACTTCCCATTTCTCATCTGCTGCAGGCCTGCAGCTACCCTCTTCACTTTTTCTTTTTAAACCATATATATCATTAAAATAAAATCCCCTCTTTCTCAGCTCTTAAATTCCTTCAACAGTAATGTCTGACTCCTGTACCATTTTGTCTCCAACATTACTCAACTACAATGCAACCTGCAACTCTACCCAAAGTCCCTAACTTTTAATGTAGAACTTGAAATAAATCTTTGGAAAAATTAGAGGTTGGCGTTCTGTAGGACAATTTTGGATGGATAGGTTTCCATGTGTTATTTATTTGAAACATGAAATTTATTATTGAAACTTAAAATTTATTTTTCCCATAGCCTGCAATTTCAGATTTTTCTGAGTTGTTTTGATGGTGAAATTGATGTGAATGACTCGGGAAATCTTAGTGGTATTTATGGATTACACATTAAAGGTGGGACTTTTATAGACGTGACAATGCCTTAGAGTTGGGGATGGAAGTCTGGAAGATTGAAGCTGCAAGCCAACTGATTCTATTAATAGTGCAGTGAACAGTAACATGCTCCTTTAGAGGAAGAAAAGCGGAGAGATAGAAAGGAAAATGAAGAGATACTAATATACTTTTACATTTTAAATCCTTAGAAAATTATGTAATGATAAATCCCTAGGGCTGGTCTACATATTGGAAAATTTATTACAAAATTATATATTTTTGTTGGAAAACTACTAGAACTTGCTTTCTAATAATTTTCTTTATGAAAAACTTATTTTCCACCTGTTACACATGTAGGCATTATTTTGAAGCACTACCACCACCATCATACACGCCTCCATCATCGACTACACCATGATTATTGGCATGGTTACTGAACTTTAATGTCTTAGCAAAATAACTCAATTTTGATTGTGTTGCATTAAGGTCATTGTTGCCGGATTTTGACAAGATTTAATCCAAAATTTTTATAATAATTAGTAATTTTTTAAATCTACTTGCAAAAATGATATTTTTAAGACAATTACAATTAAGTGACTTTGCTTATGCAAATTTAAGTTTAGTGATTGTATTGAAATTTATTAACAGAGAAATAATCATAGGTCAAATTAAGCTAAATAAAATGAATAAAGTTTTTTTCTAGTTTTTCAATATAAAATTAAAATTGTTAGTGGAATCAAAGTATTTCTATGCCAATAAAAGCATGAACACATGGTTAAAATTGGCAAACTACAGTAATGCCATTTTTTCTACTCTGACCTTGAATTAAAAGGATCATGGTGGATAGCTCACTTAGGTCTCAAAATTGGATATTTCTTAGCTATATATGCAATGGATGGGGAATATCTCAAAGGAAAATAAATGTAAATAAAATATTTTTATTGAGCTGATGCAACAAGTGGTTTTATCCTTTAATAGGAATGTTTACGATACCATGTTTGTGAATTTCCAATTTTAGTTTAAACCCGGGTCCATGCAGAGATATGATCCTGATCCAGCAGCAAAGGCAGCTGCTGCCACTGTCCTCGCGTCTAAGTTGGGTTCTGATTCTGGCTTGAAAGTGTCTGTGGAAGATGAAGCTAAGCTTAACATTCCAACTGGGAAGAGTAATGATGTTGAGCTTGTGCAAGCTAGTAGCCTTAGAAATAGAAAGCAAGTACACGCTAGATCCAGTAGTGCAGGGAGTGCTCCAGTGCTTCATCCTAACGAAGAAATGCTATGCTCTGCACAAAGTGAAGGTCTTCAAACTTCTGAGCATAATCAGCTTGTCGTTGAGCATCACAATCCACAGGCTTCTACCATGCACGATGGGGGATGGATTGCTCGATTGGCAGCATTACTTGTCGGTGAAGACCCTACACAATCTTATGCACTGATATGTGGAAACTGCCATATGCACAATGGTGAGTGGACTATGGCCTACACTACAATTTATCAATTCGTGTGTCTGGATGGAAACTATCTCCTTCCATCTATGATTTGTTTGTTCCAACATCATATCATGAATCCCCAGCTATCTACATTTCCATTTCTATGAGAAGGCGTGTGTTTGTGTGGTCATTTATCCACAAACGCTACAATTGTTTGTGTTAATTACCGAATTTTATGGCTTGTTATTGTTTTCCACAGGGCTCGCCAGGAAGGAGGATTTCCCGTACATTATTTACTACTGCCCCCACTGTCATGCCCTGAATCAGCCAAAACAATCAAAAGACCGTGTTACTGGATTTAATTCCCCGAATTTGGGCAATTTGAAGGCTGGAGACAATGTTGAAGCAGTCAACAATGCCAGCAACTCCCAGAGTGACAGCATTCTCCCTAGCAGCAGCCCTGTCAGAGCTGGTTCAGAGAATGAGGAAGTAATTGAAAGGCAAGCATCAGGGGAATTGGCTAGTTAACATTGGACTTCCGTGATTACTGGTGATAGGCCTTTCAACTGATCTATAGGGTGTGGGTTGACAATGAGGGATGGATTTGCATTAGTTTTGCTTCGCGTGTTCTTGTAACAAGGTGTGCATGAGATTTGGCGGTGTTTGCTTTGTACTTTATACTGATACATGTAGATGATGTCTCAATTGTAATGGGGGAATTGTTCATTTCGTCCGATGGAATTTTTCTCTTATGGCAAGCTCACTACTGAAAATTTTTTCCATTTCTGACAATAATTTTAATCATAAATTTGTTAGAAAAAAAAATTGTAAAATATTTTTGTAAGTGACTTTTTATTAACAATTTCATCTGGAAAAAAAGTCATATTCGTTTGGCTAAATAAAGTTTTAAGAGCTTAATTAGAAAATTTATGATTTCAATTCAAAACGTGTAATTAGCCAGCACGTTTGGAATTGGAGTGTATTATTTGTTAACAGTTTCGATTGGTGGGAGCCAGGGAGGCATGCGTGGTGTAGCATTAGGTATATAAATATTGATATTAATAAAATTATTATTAAACTGACAACAGATGGGATATTATGGGATTAAAGTGATGCAAATAGAAATTTATTTAAACCTTAAACGTCAAAAAATTAAACCACACGTTATTTTTCTAAATTTTTTTACAGAACATGAGGGAAAAATTAGCTAAAACATTAATTGATGTGTGTATAGATGTACATTACAAAATAATAAATATTATGGTAAGTTATTTTTTACTCTTTAATTTGCGTTAAACTTAATATATTTATTCCTATATTTTTAAAAGTTAATGATTTAGTCTTATATATTTATTTCGTTACACACTTAAGTCCATTCATCAAATTTTAAGTATTTTTCTATTAAATCCGAGGAATTTCGATGGTCAAATTAAAGAAAAATATTTTAAAATTTAAATCCCTTAAATATCCCTTTCTTTCCCTCTCCAATCCATCTGAAATCCATCGGATTTCTCTCTTCCTGTCTCTCTCTTGTTCTATAACCCAAGTGGCCTTGTTCCTTTCCGCACACAGCCTCTGTATGTATCAACGTTTCATCATTTGCTCCTAATAAACTTTTCAATTAATTTATGAAATAAAGAATTTGAGAACTGAAATTTTTCAATTCATCACTGAAGAAAGCTCAATTTCTCAATTCTTCATCATTGAAGAAAACCCAATCACTAATCACTGAAGAAATAAAGAATAGAAAATTCCTCATTCTTGTTCTTGTCCCTGACTCCCATTCAACAGCTCACCTACGGAATATGCTAATGTTTTGACATAATTTAGACACTAATAAAATGTAACTTACCCTAAATACTATCTGCAACTCATATTTCCAACGAAACTGAAAATTTAATGCATAAAAAAGCAATAATTCAGATGGAATTTTGAAATTTAAATCCATAATCTATCACAAACATAACCAAAACCCACACAGTAGGTGAAAAAACAAAATAGAAATCAGTGACTAAAGCAATATTTACACTAGAGAATCCCATTTTATAGAGTTGGATATGGAAATTTGTAAAACCAAAGACACAGTTCGGTTCAGGCCATTCTGCTTTTATGCAGTGCCCTTGAGATGTGCAGGTACATTGTAATCATCTACAAGAACCTGCCCATGATCAACCTTGCAATCTTTCTCTATCTCGTCAAAGTAATCCTCTCGGGCATTATCAGCTAACATGAGGGAAACTAACCAAAAGAGGGCTGAATCAAGAGAAACAAAAGCACCACCCCCGAGGAGACCTGTCTTAGCAGTGGGGCAATCTGTCTTGAGATTGTGATGAACTTTCCGATTCAAGTGAAGCTGCTCTGTGATTGTTGGCCACAACAACAAAGCAGCTGCTAATCCCGCCGTAAACCTGAAATAGGTACCCACAAAAACACGTCTCAGAGACCAACAAAAATCCATTTAATATTTGATAAAAGGGGAAGGGGGGAAAAAGAGCAATCAAAAGAGAAAAATGGTATTTTTCGCCCATTATAAGGCAATCCGAATAAACCAACCTCTCAGTGTTTTGCTATGAAACAGCATTTAGACTAGAAATAACCCATAACCACTATTGATCTAGAGAAGTGGATGGGTACTTCCCTGTGGCCATGCAATAACAACAATGCAAAATAGACACAGTAGATATAACATTGTAATTGCAAAATGATAAATTTATGCTTACAAGGCAATGTTGAAGAATACAAGGAAACTGGTACTTCCAAACATTGCAGACTGCGGGACAGATTTTCCTTTGTAAGGATAAAATAGAGACAGAAACCCAGCCACTGCAGATGCTACGAGGAATGTAAAAGAGAGATATCCCAATACAATTGTAGGATCAGATGGATACTTGCAAATAACACCACCTTTACCAATGATGGGAATTCCAGCTGCAGGCTATAAAACCCCAACCCACCCAAAAATATATATTATATAAAAAAAATGAAACAAAAACATTCAAGTGAACAACAAAATAAAAGGAAAAGGCAAACACCAAATAGAAAAGGGTCCAACTAAATTAAACGTAGGAGATCAATACCTTCTTATTTTCGGCGATTATCCCAAAAATGAACGATAGTACCCCCAGAGTCGCAACAATTAGAGACATTTGACGAATAGTAACAGCCATCAATAGATGCTTCAATAAATTACAAAAGAAGAAAAGGCGGATGAAATATACCATATACGCAGTGAAAGGGCAATTTTGTTTCTCTAATGATTCAGAATTCTAAACAGAATATTTCAATACAAATACATATATAGAAAATCAACCAGGAGTGATGTGATTCAGTTCAGAACAAGGAGAATTATGAAAGATTACCTGCAGCGACGACAAAGTTACTCAAGGTGAAAGAGAGAGGATTCCAGAGAATAAAACGATTTTTAAACAAATAAATCCCCTGCCCTCTATCTGATCAGAATCTCCCAGGATATAGAAGACAGAGAAGAAGTCTTCGTTGAGTATGATTCTAAATTCCAACACGTAATATCTGCTTGGAATTTTTTTTAATGGGCTCGAAGTCCATTATTGCTGGTTTCGGCTCCGGCCTGCGGCCTCGGAGAATGCAAATACGATGGAATTTATCTATTAATATTAATATAAATGTAAATTAAATTTTTTATTTAATTAAATATTAATTTTTAATAATAATTTTATAATTATGTAGAGAATATTTTTGTTCATTCTATAATTTTTCTCTATCCACTTATATATAAATATATATAATATTAAAATATTTTATTAAAATTAAAATGAATTTAACATTATAAATTTGTAAATATTTAAAAGAATCAATTAGTGGAAATAAGATTTCATCTTTAAGGGTTTTTTTATAAATTTTAATATAATAAATTAAATAAATTTTTATGAATTAGTAATATTTATATAATTAAAATTATAAATTTACTATATTAAAAATTATAATAAAACAAGTAAAATTATTATTTAAATACTATTAAAATTTTAATTTATGACTAATTATTATAAATTAGAAATAAAATTTATTTAGGGTTTAATAACAGAATATATGTTACTAAAAGTTATTATCGATCACAATAAATGAATAGTTTCTTGTTACACGATGTAGTTTTATTGTTAAAAATTATTAACAATAAAATAATTTTAGATTGTGTTTTATCACTAATAGTTTTATCGCCAATAATGTTTATTGGCGATGAATAATTTAACTATCATTATAAATATATTTTATTATTTTTTTAAATAATAAAAATAATAAAAATTATTCTAATATATATATTCTCTTAAAAATAAAAATTAAAAAAAATCTTAAAATCTTATATCAAATAAAAGCATTATTTAATTTTAAGCATTATTTATTTTTTTCATTACCTCAATTTTAATATTAGAAAAAAAATTAGAAAACTTTGCATAAAGCTATATATCCAAAAATCTCAAAATTAATATTATAATAATTAAATAAGAAAAAAGAGCGATGCTCCAAAATTGATATACGTTTTTTTTTTATTAAATGAAATACTTTTACAAGGCCCAAACCCACTGAAAATAAATATTGCCAAATATCTTCTTGAGGAGAAAGATTAGAGAAAGAGGTTCTGGGGAAGCAAAATAACTTTTATGTAGGAGCCCACATAATAACTTTCAACTGCCGAAAGTTCTTATGTTTCCCATACTAACCCTCAACTCAAACTTCCAACACTTCCAACTCTTCTTTAAACATTCTTACCCTAAATTTGACAGAGACAACGTTATACATTTGGATTCCAATGATAATATTTGACGGATGTTATAGTATGATTCTTATTTTTTTATCAATAATTAAATAAAAAATTATATGAGATTGTATAAAATAAAACAACATGAAATTTACACGTGTTTTTCTAATATTTTTTAGGTATATTATATAATATTAATATAATTACATACTTATATCTAATTAACATATATGTAGTACATTTATATTAATAATAGATTATACACCTTAATATTATAATTTGTTTCTTTAATTTGATACATGTGTAACATTCATACTTTCTATTTAATTTAATTCCATGATAGAATTCATTTATAAATAAATTTCTTTATTTAGTATATTTCATATTAAATATGAAATTTATTAAGATGAAATGAATTTAATGAATTTTATATTTGAAATAAATAAAATAAAATAAAATTATATATAATAAAAGGATAATTTTATCACTTGAAATATATATAATTTTAAGTTTGAAATTTATTTGTAAATTCTATTTTCATGACTTGATTTCTGAGTCGGACCGGCACTAGAACTTGGGTCGGTATAAAGCTTCCGAAACCCGTAGTAAGCCTAGTTATTTTTAGACCAATCATAAAGCCCATGAATGTAGTTTAATTTCAAGAAAACAAACGGACAGAGTCCAATCATAAATTGGACTATACAACAGGAAGCATTAACTCACCCGATCTATAAACACAAAATATCAAAACCTGGAGAGCTCAGCTCACCCACACAATCCTCAAACAGATAAATAAATATTTGAAAGCTCAGCTCCGTCCATCCACATAAATAAAATCCCAAGCATACAAGTAGTCTCACGCGACTAAGTTCCAATAACTTAAGTTATTATAACCCCAAATAAAAATAACACACTACTAATATATGCAGAGTTCTAGAATTGAACAAAAGATAATGAAGTAAAACTGAACTTTTCTGCTTCAACCTACGAGAAAGAAAGCAGGTTATTTTTAATAAGTCCACCTATCACATGAGGAAAAATAGTTGAACAGGGGTGAGCGTTCGACTCATAGAGTAAGATATTGATTTTAAATATAATTTCTATAGCTATCTAGATCTAATGCATTTTCTATATATAAAATACAACACAATCACATAGTATCAAACAATTCAAGCAATATTCACACAAAAGATAATTTGGAGTACGCATACACCTGTGTATCATATCAATACATATATTGGAGCTGATCCCCTATACAATTCTTTTAATTCAATACATGCCGGCGAGGTCAACTCAAGCCGGACTTTTGCTTAATAATCCAAATACGGGGGTCAGTGAGATCAACTCAAAGTTGTACTCACCCCAACTTATCCATATATAAGGATTGGGTCCTAATGAGTCAAGCTCCAGTCATGACTACCCGTCCTACCATATCTATATCCACACCATACTCATGCCGACATATGCACACAGCTCCAAATTACCTTAAAGCGATATCTATATATAAGTTCATCAATAAAATATGCAACATATATATATATATTGTAACGGCCCGGCCCACTAGTGATATTGTCCGCTCTGGGCCGAAGCCCTCACGGTTTTTAAAACGCGTCAATAGGGGTTAGGAACCTCCATCTTATAAACCCAGCATCTCTCCCGTGTTTTGTCGATGTGGGATTTGCCTAGGGTGTTACAATCCACCCCCCTTATGGGACTCAGCGTCCTCGCTGAGGTTTGCCCCACCATCATTCAAGGTTGCACGCGGAGCGGCTCTGATACCACAAATGTAATGGCCCGACCCACTAGTGATATTGTCCGCTCTGGGCCGAAGCCCTCACGGTTTTAAAACGTGTCAATAGGGGTTAGGAACCTCCATCTTATAAACCCAGCATCTCTCCCGTGTTTTGTCGATGTGGGATTTGCCTAGGGTGTTACAATCCACCCCCCTTATGGGACTCAGCGTCCTCGCTGAGGTTTGCCCCACCATCGTTCAAGGTAACGGCCCGGCCCACTAGTGATATTGTCCGCTCTAGGCCGAAGCCCTCACGGTTTTAAAACGCGTCACTAGGGGTTACGAACCATCAACTTATGAACCCAGCATCTCTCTTATGTTTTGTCGATGTGGGATTTGCCTAGGGTGTTACAATCCACCCCCCTTATGGGACTCAGCGTCCTCGCTGAGGTTTGCCCCACCATCGTTCAAGGTTGCACGCGGAGCGGCTCTGATACCACAAATGTAATAGCCTGACCCACTAGTGATATTGTCCGCTCTGGGCTGAAGCCCTCACGGTTTTAAAACGCGTCAATAGGGGTTAGGAACCTCCATCTTATAAACCCAGCATCTCTCCCATGTTTTGTCGATGTGGGATTTGCCTAGGGTGTTACAATCCACCCCCCTTATGGGACTCAGCGTCCTCGCTGAGGTTTGCCCCACCATCGTTCAAGGTTGCACGCGGAGCGGCTCTGATACCACAAATGTAATGGTCCGGCCTACTAGTGATATTGTCCTCTCTGGGCCGAAGCCCTCACGGTTTTAAAACGCGTCAATAGAGGTTAGGAACCTCCATCTTATAAACCCAGCATCTCTCCCGTGTTTTGTCGATGTGGGATTTGCCTAGGGTGTTACATATATATATATATATATATATATATATATATATATATATATATATATATGTATATATAGGTGAATGCATGAGCATGCCATGAATATAATTTAATAGTATTGAAATTATAAATAAAACCAATATCAAACTCACAAATCAATAAGAGATCACTGAGGTGGCTGAACAGAGGAGGAGGGTTGACTCAGATTACCTAAACAGTTATGTTCATGGATTTATCAATATTAAAACAAAATAAAAAAAAAATTAAAGAGTCAAAGACATCTTAAATTTATGCTGAAATTCAGTAGAGTTTTCCTTGTACCTAAGATCTATCCAACTTGCAAAACAACTCAAACAACACTTTTAAATCCAATGGCCTTAGGCCCATATCATAACAACATCATACTGTCCCTCCTAGGCACGCTAAACCAATCAAAACTCATATAATTACACAATTCAGCTATTAAGGTTAAAATTAACAATTTGCAAAAACTATCCAAACTAACCCCAAAAATTCTATAATCATGCCCCAGAGTCCTTAACAATATTATTTTACTATTGCAAAAGGAATTACAATTTTTCGGCTACCCACAAATATTTTATGAATTTTATTCTAAACCTAGCATTATGCAAAAAGGGCAAATTAGAGTTTTAGTTTACCTACACCAATTCGGACACCTAGAACGCGTCCGGAGCATTTAAAAATGGTGAAAAATACTATAATATTGACCCACTTTGGAAGTGGATCCGGCAACCTGCCTATCCGGCCTAAAAATACAATCCCAGTCGCCGGTGGAATTTCCTCGAAATAAGAACATATGCGGGAAGCTCATAATACCAGGAGTTAAAATCTAATTTTTATTTAATTAAAAAGTCCCATTAAAGACCAAAAAAATCACTGCTACGTTCTTGGGACTCACCAAATTTTCGGCATAAAAAAAAATTCTAAATTGGTGTCGTTGTAAAGCTCTCGACGAGTGGAGCGTACTGGTGATCTTTGAATCTTAATGGGGTTCACAGTTTAAGAGAAATCTAGCCCAAAAGTTGAAATGGACTAAAACTTCTCGAGTTTGATTCGCACAAATCACCAAATAAAAATTGATAAAATAGGTGTATATGGAAAGCTCTCGAGAAGTAGAACACAAAGGAAACTAGATCCGATTTGATTGGTAGCCGGATTGGCCGGAATCGACTAAGGAAGGTGAAGTAGTGCGTGAAGACAAGGGGGAACTTTGAGGGAGTTTTCTAGCTGACTAGAGGGGTAGCGCCAGCAGGGGGGCTAGCCGGAGGTGCGTTAGCATGTGGAGGAGCAGGGGGATGGGTCGGCCGGCGGTGGAGAAGGAGGAGAGAGAGAAAAAGAAGAGAAAAGGGAGAAAGGTGGTGCGCGCGAGAAGAAGAAGGAGAAAAAGAAGGTCGGTCCTATTCGATTGATCTGATCTAATCCGATTCAATTCTACCAGTTCGATTTAAGATATCCGAAATTTAATTTCTACTCTACCCTGAGACCAAAAATGAGACCCAAAAATTTCGAAAAAATTACATAAAATTTTAAAAAATTTATGGAGTCTAAATATATTTTTATACTTACCACATAGTCTTTAAATTAATTTTTAAAAATATCAAAATTAATTGTCTCGAAAAATAAAAATTCAAATTTAAAAATCTAAAAAATTCAAAGTAAATACCATGATATTTAATACATTAAAATATCATAATTTACACATAAAATAATTATTTAAAAATTCAAAATATTATATCTATCAATTTTGATGAAATTTGATTTAGTTATAACAAATTTCATGAAATTGATAATTAAGAATTTCAAATAAATTTTCATTTAAATTAAACACTCAATTTTAATATTTATAAATAAATTTCATAAAATTTTATGAAATTTATTTATACTAAACACTATCTAAATACCATATATATATTTGATGTACGTGCAATACATGTATTTTAAAGACTGTATAAATAGCATTCTTATTACTAAGGCCATAAATGAATTAAACTACTTGTGCATTAATTGAATTAAAAATTTAATCTTGCTCATTGGGCCCATCTACCATAGATTAATAGGTTAAGAAAAATGGTTGAGTCAACTTGATTCATTTATAAAAAATGTGAATTAATGAGATAATAAAGTAATTTTATATATATAACTTAAGTCATTTTATTATAATATCCTTTAATTATTTTCATGTGAGAATATAAGAATTTGATATTTAAATTTTAAGTTGTGTTTATTGCATTAGTTGTAGTTGCCAGACTTAATAAAAATTATAATACAAATATATCTCAAATTTCAATATATATCTAACTGCTTTTATGCACATATAAATAAGCATATTTTTCGCTGCTCTTTTATATTTTTTATCATCAACCCCTTTCCTCATTGATGTAGATCACATGGCTAGGGGCATCACCAAGGAGTACTGATGCGCAGCTACATGTAACCAGTTTATTAGTTCAAAATAAAGCAAATGCCCTATTAACGTCTAAGAAAAAAATATATACTACAGTCATGAAGCGTAGCCAAGCAGAAAAGTATGTGGTTTTTGTTCGTTCTTTCTCCTAAAGCTTATTCCTTTGCCTTTGCAAAACTTAGACACATTCATGCAAATTAAATTTGGATAAAAAATTTATTCATGTAAATTAAAAAATAATTTGAAAATAAAAATAAAAATAAAAAATATATTGAAAAGAAATTGTAAAGGAGAAAAGATAGTAAAATAAAGGATATTTTAATTAAAAAATATAAAGAATAAATAATACATTTTATGTTGATGAAATTGATCGAACCACAGCCCACAGGCTAATAGAGGAATATTATTGCGTGCACCGTCCAAATTCTACATTCTCAAACACATCATTTGGAAAGAGACAGGCTAAAGGTATTTCAGAATACGATGTCTGGCACTAGAAAGTTCTTGCTCAGTCTCATTTTCAATTCAGAGCATTAGATCGAATTCATTTTAAATTTTATTTTATCTAATTGAGGGAAGAAAAGAAGATACAACTTTTTAATTTTAATCAACTATTTATGACACACGAGTTTAAAAAACCAAATTCAGAGGAAATTTTTGGTGTATTACTAATTAATTTTTAGATCTTACCATTATATTGTTAAATTTTATCTTTTTTAATTAATTAAATTAAATTTTATTAATTACATAGTTATTTATTTATTTTTTATAATATTTCAATAATTAAATAAATCAAATAATTTTTTTTATAATACTTTTTAATTTTTCTTGCATTTTTTTCTCTCTTCATCTTTCTTTTGTCCTTCCATCTCAGTCAAGTCTCTCTCTTTATTTTTGTCCCTGTATTTCTCTTTCCTCAAAATAAATCTCTGATGTCCCAAATATGTTTAAGAGGGGAGGGAGTGGGGTGAATTAGACTAAAATAATTTTTCGGTTCTTACTTAAAATATTTTTTAAAAATTATGACTTGGTTCAATAAAGTACTCTAGTATGAAGTGAGTGAATAAAATAACTCAAATAAACTATTAATGCTCATTTAACTCAAAGTATATTCAGTATACTGATCATGCAGAATATATCAGAACTCAATAAATAGAGCGGTAAACTGATTCAAGTCACGACACAGCAAACAGAGTAATAAGTAGATTATATCAATATTTAGCAAATAAATCAATAAACTGTATCAGTTTTTAGCATAGCAAAGTTAACTCAACCAGCAAATAAATTGCATGAATTTAAAGTGTAAGGGTTGAGAGAATTGAACATTGAATTTTTATAGTAGTTCGGCCTAACTAGCCTACATCCACTCTCTCAAAGATCTCACTTTGAGTTTTCACTCCACTATTCTCCTCTTTTAAAGGCAAGAGACAAAAGTTCTTTATAAATCTTCACACCAAAGCTTTTATAAAGTAGCTTTCAACTTCTACCAAGCATTGTTCCAAACACTTTTACACCATCAAGCTTCAATAGGTGCTTGAAAGACCTCTTATATATGCTAACAAGGTGTTTAAAACTCACTCTCACTTGTTACAACAAAATCTATAAAGAAGAGTTGAGTAGATATGCCAATGATGAGCAATAAAAACAATTGGAGCACTTTGAATGAAAGTTTTAATGACTTTAAGAAGTTAGGAGCAGTAGAGCAACTTTCATTAAGTGCAAAATGACTAAAAGTAAGTGTATTTATAGCCTTAAATCGTTTCTAACCATTTGAGAGCTCATTTGAACATTACAATTTCAAATTTTAAGAAATAGCCATTATTTTATTGTTTTCTATGATGTTGTAGAGTTGAATCAGTTAGCAAACCAACTGTTTACCAAGAGCAGTTGCAAACCAGTTAACATACTAGGAAAACTTTTCTGTTTAACTTTAAAAAATTAAAACTTTGTGCTAAATCAAAATAAAATACTTTTAGGCCATTCAATGATTAAAAATAAGTTCTAAGAACTTAGGATAAAAATTTGAGGAAATAAAAAATGATTTTATTAGCTCTACTCGTCAATTCTTTTTACAAATATTCCTAAAATCCTTAAACTATACTCAAACTATATGTACCTTCAATTTGATCTTCAATGTAGCTTGGAAGGTAGCCTTTTCTTTCTTTGTCTTTGATTCGTCTTGTGTCATCTTAGGATGTCATCTTAGGATGTCATCTTTTCTTTGAAGCACAAGTCCATCAACTTTATGAATCTTTTGCTTTATCCTTAGAAAAATACAACACTTAAAGCAAGGTTAGTTTGATTCTAGTTAAGTTTTGCTATCATCATAATTCATGCTCCTTTAAGCTCATGGGGTCAACAATCTCCTCCTTTTTGATGTTGACAAAACTCAATTGAATCACCAAATAAGAATTGAAAAGTGTGAGTATATATATATATATGGGAATAACTCCCCCTACAAATATGCACCTATATCGACACATATTAACAAATATGCATCATTATATATAACAACTCCCCCTTAATGAAATATTCATAAACACTTTAGCCACAAGGGGTTTCAAGCAAAAACATCAACACTTATGTACATAATATCCATAATAGTATTTATAATGTCAACCAAATATCCATAAAATATCAACTTTTCAAATAAGCATATTCATCCAAGTATCATAATCCATAAAATATCCATCAAAAAGTCAATATCAACCAGTTCTCCCATTGAATAGACAAATTCATCCACTTCTCCCCCTTTTTGTTAGCATCAAAACAATGTGGGAGAAAATATTCACATAAATAAGGATAGACCAAAATGATGTTTAAGTGCAATGATCCAAAATAGAAAAATTAGTAGATATAATAGTAAACTGATTAATGTTCAGATAGCTAAAATTAGTAAAAAAAAGTAGTAAACTAAAAACAGACTATCAGACATAAGAAAATGAAATCAATAAAGCATGCCAGCATATATAATCCTATCCCTTCAACCTAGAACTTCTTCTGGTTAGCTTAGGTATCTGAGCTGTCATTTTTTTCCTTGTTGACTTAACAGGCTTATCACTTAAGGTTTGTAGGATTTCAGCAGCCATTGCAGTACTAGGGGTTAAAGGTATAATAGTGCCAAGAGCTGATTCAGCTGCGGAGGGAACATCAGAAGGTTCTGCAGTAGGCTTTTTTCCAGTTTTGGCCTTGGTGCCAGATGGTTTATCAGTTTCTGCTTTCTGTTTACTTTTTTGTTCTTGTCTAGCTGATTTCTCTTTCCCTTTAGCAAGGACAGTAGGAGCAGGAGTCTGTGATTCCTCCTCAGAAGTAGATTCACTCAAAGCTTCTCCATTTCCCTTTTTGTTTCCATCTTGAGACCTATCATCATGATCATCAGAATCAGACTCTTCTTCTTCTTTTTTTTATTCAGTTTCTTCCTCTTATTCTTCTTTTTCTTCCTCTTCTTCACTTTCAACTTCCTCTTCTTTTTCTTCTTCCTCTTCTTTTTCTTCTTCCTCTTCTTCATTTTCTTTTTCTTCTTTTTGTTAGACAGGACCAGTAGTAGCAGCCTTACTAGTTTTCCCAGCTTCAATACTTGTAAGACCCAGATGAACTTTGATTTTTGTTAACTCATCCACAATTTTATACATCATCATCAGAGCACCATCAATTTTAGAATCAAGTGCATTCATAAGAGTACCTTGGAATGAGTGAAATTGCTTTAACTCTTCACTTTGGAGTTTAGAAAATTGCCTTAAATTGTTAACTTCTTCCAAAATTTCTTCCATATCATAGGCAACACTTGTACTCTCCTTAGAAGTAACACCTTTCTCAAATCTCATCTTCCTACCATCATTATCTTTCTGTAGGCTTGTGATAGGGATTGTAACACCCCTTACCCGACTACAATGTAGCCAAGCAAGACGTGTCACACTCGGTGCCGGAACACCCTATTTTATCTTACGTTATTCCTTTAAAAATTTTATTCTCATTATATTTTAATATCAATGATCTTTCTATGGAGAAACTTGTAACACCCCTTACCCGTCTACAGTGTATCCAAGCAAGGCGTGCTACACGGCGTGTCGGAGCACCTAGTCTGTGATTATCTTATTTTCAGAATACTCAATTTGGTTTAAGAAGCCTTTATGTAAAATTCATATCATGTTGGTTATATTTGTATCTTGTAATAAAATTTGATATTGCAAAATTTTTTAACCATAATCCGGCAAAGTGCCATCTATAATTTGGACAAACAGTCCTTTTTCACATGTTAAAAATAGTTCAATATAATATTCTCAAAATCTCAACTATTTCACAGTCTCAATATTTCAATACAGTCTATTGATTTTTACAATATTTAAATAGTTTCAAAATACAGTCCATTATAACTTAAACACATCCAGACATTCTCCATATAAAGTTAATATGTACAAATTATTACAAACCTTAAAGTTTTATAATATACATATTACAGAACAAAAGTTTAAAAATACAACGGATGTTCCTTACACAAGATCCTAAGTCCTACCATGTATGCAGTGTAGTGCACATGACTCTGGACTCCTGTGCAGATCTGATGTCTCACCCGGTCGTAGGTCTGCTGGGCTCCTCAGCTGTGTCTCCTATGCCTACGTGTAGCAAAAGTAACACGCTAAGCAATTCTACTTAGTGGTGCCAATTATAAAGAAATATACACTAAAATAAAGTAAATGAATTATTTATGAATTTATGACATCGATATTCTTTGCAGTTGCTGTTTCTACTTTTATTTGCTAACATTTTATTTTTGCTAATTTTGGTGGTGTTGTATGTCAATAAACTGAATTTAGCTATTTGAATTTAATAATGTTTAAATTAACTGCCCGTGTAGCCTATACACTGACTAGATTGGATAAATGGATATACCAGCACTGGGTACCTCGTACCTTGGGCTGTCACACCATTGGTCACAAAGTATCTCCTGGTGTGCAAATGGTGTGGCTAAAAAGCCATATAATCAATCAGGCAATAAGCCGAGTATAGTAATAAAATTCATATAGCCATAGGCTATTAAAATCACAGTGCGGCATAATAAGTCGTATAAACACAATATGGTGTTCAACCATTTACAGAACAGCTGTTAGAATCCTATTGGCATACAACCTATCCAAACTAGTCAACTAGGAAAACTAGGGCATATTACAAGACTAATTGTTTGATTTTTTATTTTTAGGGTTTACTAGTTATTATGCAATTCACAAGTCAATGCAAATGTTTACCTTTTTAGACATCATGGATAAATTGATTCTAGTATCAACATGTCACAATTTACACTTCAATATACTACCAATATAGTGCAATTTGCAATTCTCACAAATTGACATTTATTGCCAAATTATTTCTATGCTTTATGATATAATATTGTCATTTTATTTTTTAGTTTTTGTGTGCTAGATTGATCTAGCTAAATGTCCTATTTCTCTTGGTTTTAGCTTCTGGTCAAAGAAGCAAATTTGTAGCTCTATGTCTTATTGAACTTTTGGCACTGATTTCAGGTTATTCTGAGTTGTATAGACCAAGATATGATCAATTTATTAAAGCTGGATAGATTGTATTTTCAATGCAAATTTAGGTCATTTTTAGGTCAAGTTCAATTCTGGCAGATTTGGTATCCTAACTTAGGCAAGCAATTTGACTTGGTTCTGGTCATTTCTAGGCTTTGGTATCTTCATAAGAGTTGTAGCCCTATGTCTAAGCTTTCAATGATATAAATTTTAGGTCATTTGGACCTGTTTTGAGTGAGTTATGGTCATTTTAGTAACTACTATTCATATGGTCAAAAATCTGGGTTTGCACATTACCAATTTCGGATTAGGTCATTTTTTTAGGTCACTTCTAGGCAGAATTTTGGCAATATTTCTACATGAAAGTTAGCCTATTTTATGTCTAGTTTTGCCTCCAATTGGCCTCATACCAATTAGGGTCACAAATTTGCACTTATAGCTCAATTTAGGTACTGCCAACAACAACATAATATCAATACACTTGATCACTTAATTTTATACAAACACTTCCACTAACATTCACATACACTGCCCTCAATTCATCTTCACCATAATTCATCAATGAAATTCATGAAATCAAACATTAATTCATGAATTTAAAGGCTGCCAAAAGTGGCAGTTTGCTAAGGTATTTAATTTGCTTTCCAAACCCTTAAATTCAAGTACTCAATGTACATATACATAGAAATTAATTTACTACAACTTTAAATTGACTAAATCAACATTAATTTCCATCCATTAGAGGTAAGAAAAACTCAAGCAACTTATGTTCTCATGGCTGCCGAAATTGAACAATTCAATAACTCAACAAATCCTTCCATTCTCTTCACCATTCAACTCACCTCAACCTAATAATCAAGTTTACTAAAGAAAGGAAAAAGAAATGGACACTTACCCTTTGAGAGTTTTCCCCAAAGCTCACCAAATCCTTCCTTTCTTGCTCCCAAAAGCTTCCTCATGGTGAGTGTGCAAGCTTTAATGAAGAACTTAGTGTGAAAAGTGGCTTGAACATGGGTGCATCGAGGTGGAGCAAGGTACGGCAATGGAGGTTCAATGGAGAACCAATTCTGCTGGTTTTGTTCTTGAGGTTGAAGATGACTAATTCTACCCAATTTAGTCTTTATATGTCCCATATTTTAAGGTTAGTGGAGCACTAAACTTTATTTTAATATTTAATTATTTAAAGTTTCATAATTTACATTTTATGCTTCAAACTTCCATTATTAACATTATGTGCCACATTTCTCATTTTCATGACATTTTCTGTAACAACCACAAAAAAAAAAAATGAATGAATTGACTTTGGCGTGTGACAGTGGATTTCCACTGTCACACTGCCAACTTTTTATTAAAAAAAAAAAATTTCAAAAGAAAAACGGGAGGACCCCCCCCCCCCAATTCTCTTCTTTCCCTCTCCCTCCCTCTCTTCTTCTTCTTTCTTTCTCCGGTGATCGGCCGGCGACCTCCCAAGCAGCTTCCCACCCGGCCGGCGACCCTCCGGCAACGGCCAGACACCAGAAACGGCGGCAAGAGAGGGAGAGGAGAGAGAAAACGCGGGCATAATGGGCAGCGGCTTTCCGGCGCGATTCCGGCTTCATCCGACGTCCGATCGAGGCGATTCAGGTGGCGTTGGAAAGCTTGTTCCGAGAGCTTTCTTTTGATACCAATTTTGCAGCAAATGGAGGTCAGATGAGTGAGATATGGAGGAGAGAAGTTTCGGGTTTTTCAAGCTTTTTCGTCAGATCTACGACGATCCGACTGTTGGATCGACGATCCGAGACCACCTATGGACTGAGGAAGAGGAGAGGAATATGGTGGTATGATCAGATATGGCAAATGTCGCCGGCGACCAGCGGCCGGCCACCGTGCGCGGTGGTTCCGGCGGTGGCTCCGGTGGGCTATGGAGGTGATTCAACTTCCAGAGGCTTCCTCGTAAATTTTTGAAATTTTTGAGACACAGATATGTTAGTAGTATGCCCTAAAGCATATCATTTAGTATGTATCTTGTACATATTTTTATTAATAAAAGGCATTTCTACTTTTCCGTTTACATAATATATTTATGTGTAATAGAAAAGGTCCATTGATATTTTGTTAGAAATATTATTCTTAAGTTGTTAAGAATATGAGTGACAATATTTCTAGCACGAAGTATCATAAATAGGTTCACAATCGAGGATACTTCATAATAAGGACATGACTTATCCAGAAAGATTGTATTCATGTTTGTTCCCAAGTTATTTATATGAGATATAAATAAGATGGAATGGTGAGTCTCATGCCATATAACAAACATGATAGGCACTTATAAATGATAAGTAGGCGAACGGTGACACTTATGACAAGCACATGGAGTTTACTCTTGTCAATGTTTTGTCATAAATCATATCAGTGCATATAATCTTTAGACCTGAAATAGCACAGTTATCTTGTATATAGGTAGTTTGAGTTTGATACTGCTTTCATACTTGTACTGTGTATGGGTATATGGGCATGTGTTGTCTCCTACTAGTTATATATGGAGGTAGGTGTTGATCAAGATGGAATCTGTTCCTCTAAGTAAATAGAGATAAAATCCTATGTTCATTTAATTGTTCTTGATGTTTCAAGTTCCTGGCCAGGACATATAGATTTATTCAGAAAAGAGTTTCTGATGAGAAAAATCTTTTTAATCAAGAACTGGAATTAAAAGAGAACATAATATTCATAGCAAATGGAGTTTGACATAAACCATGACTCCAGCTTGAGTTGGGATTTTGTAACAGAGAGATTCTAGTGCATGGTAACATATGATTATAGGTTCATTTAAGGTAAACCTTATTACTAATTGGGTGGCCATGGCATGCTATGCTAGGTGTTAACCATGGTCTATGAGGTTCATAAAATGATTTAGAGAAATCATTTATGGTAAGAAAGAGTTCTGATGATATTAAGAGTTGATATCATGTCTCATTGCCAATTAGTGATGAGCCTAGTAAGTCACACACATACACAAGTTATCACATAATTAAATATGATTTAATTAATTAATTAAAGAGTTTAATTGATTAATTAAATAGTTTGGTTTGCAATTAGATTGCAAAGTCCCTAGCATGACTTGAAACCAAATCTAGATTATTGGATGTATAATATAAGTTAAATTTATATTTAAAGTGTTTAAATATGAATTTAATTAATGAGAAATTAATTAATAGAGATTAATTAATTAATTTATATTTGATATAAATTAATTAGAAGAAGAAAAATAATTATTTTGGGTTGAGAACTCAAAATTAAGACACAGGGGTATTTTGGTCATTTTGCAGTGTGACACGTGGCACCATGAGATGGTGACACATGGCATAACACATAAGCTTGCCAAATGTTTTTTTTTAATCATGTAAGATAATTAAAATCAAGATTAAATATAGGTTTGACACTTGGCACAATGTGATTGGATCACTTAAACCTAGAGCTAATCAAAGGGTGACATGTGGCAAGGGTTTAATGTGTTAACCTAGCTATTTAAGTATTGTTATGAGAAAATAAAATACAACCAGCAGCCACACTCCTTGGTCACGCCATTTTGCAACCCTCCCTCTATTCTTCTTCATCTCTCATCAATTCAAAGAGATTAGCCATTAATCTCTTGAATTAAGAACACTGGAAATTGTTTCTAGTGTCCTGTTTACATCTTTAATCTCTTAAAAGGCAGAACTTGAATTTCTAATTAATAGAAAAGGCTTTAGAAGCTGTTCAAGGGCTGCCATAGGTGTTCTTAGTGTGGACAAGCTAGAGGGACAACATCTGGTATCCTGAAGACGAATCTCAAAGGCGCAGACACGCTGCAGTACATCAAGAGGTTAGTGTAATCGTTCTTAATTTAATCTAGGGTTCTAAAATTAATCTAATTAATTTTAAAATCTTAAATGGCAAATACAGATCCAAAAACATATTAAAAGAGTTTTAATATGTTGTTTATCATTGAAATCAAATAGATAAAAATAAATCTTGCATGATGCATGTGACCCTAGGTGAAAATTTTTGAATTCAATGGTATAAACTTGTGTTTTTCACGCTTCCGTTCCTTCAATTGGTATCAGAGCCACTATATTTGCCATTTAGATTGTTGATTATATAATTTAATTGTGTGTTTGATCATGAGATCAAGAGATTATTGCTGGTTGCAAAGCAAGGTGTGGCGGCATGCTTGATGAACTCCAACATGGTGCGCATGGCTTGGGAAGATCATGGTGCGCATGGTTGTTATTAAATTCTACAATTGTTGCATGATGAAAGGTTCATCATATGACTAATTAAAATGTTTAATTAGGATTTTTAATCACATAATTAAATTATGATTCAAATCAGAATTTTAAAAATTGTTTGAATGTGATTCAAATCTGAATTTTTAAAAATTGTTTGAATGTGATTCAAATCTGAATTTTTAAAGTTGTTTGAATCATATTTAAATCTGATTTTTTAAAATTGATTGAATAAAATTCAGATCTGATTTTTTAAAAAATATTTGAATGTGATTCAAATCTGATTTTTAAAAAATATTTGAATGTGATTCAAATCTGAATTTTTAAAGTTGTTTGAATGTGATTCAGATCTGAATTTTTAAATTTGTTTGAATGAGATTTAAATCTGAATTTTTAAATTTATTTGAATCATATTCAAATCTGGATTTTTAAGTTGAATATGAGATATTCAATTTAATATAAGTATGTATGTTTTATTTAATTGTTAAATAGTGATATGCATTATGGATGATCATGCACTATAAAAGACCAATGTGATTGGATTTATTTCTTTTATGTTTCTTTGGGATTGTAAATTAATTAATTTATTTTAATTTATTTTGGGCATGTATTATTAAGTTTGTAATAATTTTTGGGTTGTAATTTCATTTATTTAAGTTCTTGTAAATTCGCCTTGGTATGCCAAGGATTACCATGTAATATTGGATTGCAAGAAGTTCAAGGAGGTCAAGAGCATTGGTGGGACCAGTGGGAGGAATTCAAGATCAAGTGTTGATTATGTACTCCTTCAACAACTCTTGTAAAATGAATGAATGAAATGCACCTAGAAATGCCCTGATTCAATTCTTGGTGGCTCAGAATTGAATCCCTTAGAAAGTCCATGATCATACCATATTTACTGCTTATCCATGAATGCATGAGATGTATGGGAATGTATGTTATTATATGATATATGCATGCTAAATGGATAATGTGCAAAGTGAGACCATAATAGTAATTATGAATGACCATAAAATCTTCCAAACAAATGATTAAGTTGGAAATGCTATAATTAAAGTAATTATAACATAGGCCCTCCATTGGGGCAATTATTTTAAGAAATTTTAAATAGTTGCATGAGATGCAATTAATTTAAGAGATTTTCTTAAGATTAATTGTTAAGCATGAGATGTTGTAAATATGTAATTGGTTTAGTGGCCAATATTGCATGTACCTGAGGACATTAAAATTATTTACATAATTACTGGCTCAATGGGATCAACTTAACTAATGGAAGATAAGTCAATAATGGATGTACCTGAGATTTTGAGCATTAGGGGCTAGGTAAAGGATTGAACCTCACATGAGATGTGATGGGCAAGGAGTTGCTCACTTATAGTTTATTGTAATTCCAATAACGGATGTACCTGAGGATGATCAATAGAATTATAAGAATTCAATCACCCACTAGAAATCCATCCAACTAGGATTTTCGTTTTCTACTTTGGAAGTGTAGGATTCGCTAAGTTAGTGGGAGGACCAATTTGATTAAAAGACCATAATCATTTTGGTTAATTACATGATACATTTACTAATTAATCTGGTTATTTCTGCAATTAATTTTCTGATATTAATGAGCACAAAACAACCACCACCATCCAATATCCTTGCAAGCATACTTGATCACAATAGGATGACAGGACCTAACCTGTCTGATTGGCTAAGAAATTTGAAACTTGTCCTAAACCTTGAACATATAGGATATGTTCTAGATTCAAATGTTCCTGGTCCCTTATCTCCAGAGGCCACACAAAAGGAACATGATACTTTGGACAAGTGGAAGGAGCATGATATGAGAGCTAAGTGTTACATGCTTGCTTCCATGAGTAATGAGTTACAGAAGTAACATGAGAACATGCAGAGTGCGAGTGAGATCCTCCTTCACCTACAAGAGTTGTATGGTGAACACAGCAGGAATGCTAGGTATGAGATATCTAGACAGCTATTCCGTATGAGGATGTCTGAGCGACAGAATGTTGGGGATCATGTCCACAATATGATTCGGCTGATTGAGCAGTTGGAACATCTTGACTTCAACATGGATTTCCAACTACAGACGGATTTGATCCTTCAGTCCCTTCCTGAGTCTTTTGGGAATTTTGTGACAAATTTCCATATGACTACACAGGAATGCACCTTAGCTGGTTTACTTAACATGCTGGTTATTGCCCAAAAGAATATGCCAGGCATTAAAGGAAAAGAGGTAGCTTTGGTTGCATCTTCTTCTGCTAGAAAATCCAACAAGAAGAAGGGTAATAGGAAAAAGAAACCTCAGATTCCTGGTCCTTCCAAGAAAATAGCTAAACAGAAAAGGAAGACTAAAGCTGATGGAGGCAAAGGAAAGTGTTTCCATTGCCAACAGGAAAGTGTTTCCATTGCCAATAAGAAAATTTTTCTACTGGACAGAGTATAGCAATCTAAATGAATGCAATGCCATGATGAAAACCAACTCAAGTTCAAAATATTTTTGGCACTTAAGGTTATGTCATGTTGCAGAAGATAGGATTGCAAAACTGGAGAAAATGGGGATTCTATCCTCATTGGGCTCTGAGCCTACTCCAACTTGTGAATCTTGCCTTCAGGGTAAAATGACTAGATCACCCTTTGTTAGACAAGGGCTAAGAGCTGAAAATATTTTGGAGCTAATACATAGTGATGTATGTGGTCCATTTAAAGAAATGGCTAGAAGGGGTTTTCATTATTTTATTACCTTTACTGATGATAAATCAAGGTTTGGGTATTTGTATTTGATGAAATACAAACATGAATCTTTTGAAAAGTTCAAAGAATTTAAATATGAAGTAGAAAATCAAACAGGAAAGAATATTAAAGCTCTTCGATCGGATCGTGGAGGTAAATATTTGAGTACTGAATTTGATGAATACTTGAGAGAGCATGGCATGGTTTCTCGGTGACTCCTCGAGAACGCATACGGTGAATGGTGTATCTGAAAGGAGAAATCTTACGCTCTTGGATATGGTACGTAGTATGATGAGCTATCTTGATATGCCAATCTTCTTTTGGGGATTTGCATTAGAATCGACTTTGTATATTCGAATAGGATTCCATCAAAATCGTTTCTTCCACACCTTATGAGATATGGCATGGAAGAAAACCAAGTCTTAAGCATGTTAAGATTCGGGGTTGTCCACTTATATCAAAAGTGAACACCGATAAATTGGAGACCAGATCAGAAAAGGTCGATTTGTTGGATATCCAAAAGATAGTTTTGGATATTATTTTTATTTGCCTACTTCACAAAAGGTTGTGATAAGTAGAGATGCCACATTTCTTGAACAACAGTTTGTTCAAGAAGGAGGCAAAGGAAGGCAAATAGAGTTAGAATTGGAGAATTCTGACCAACCAACAGATCAGATGGATATAGATCCATCTAGTCAACCAATACCCGTTGATGAAACATCTATAGCTGTTCCTCGTAGAATAACCAGGGTATCTCACTCACTAGTGAGATATGATTTTCTTCATGAAGAAGAACAAGAGTTGTCTACTCATGAAGAAGTAGATCATGGAGATGATCCACTTACCTATGAAGAAGCTATATCAGATATAGACTCTTCAAAATGGATTGATGCTATGAAATCCGAGATTGATTCCATGTATAAGAATCAAGTTTGGGATCTTGTTGACCCACCTGAAGGTATTGTACCTATAGGGAACAAATGGGTTTTCAAGAAGAAAATTGGTTCTTATGGAAAGGTAGAGACCTATAAGGTAAGGCTAGTAATGAAAGGGTTTCGCCAAAGGCAAGGAATCGACTATGAGGAGACTTTCTCGCCTGTTGCCATGCTTAAATCAATTAGGATTTTACTAGCAATAGTTGCATACTATGATTATGAGATTTGGCAGATAGATGTCAAAACAGCTTTTCTCAATGGATACATTGAAGAAAACATTTTCATGGAACAACCTAGGGGATTTGAATCCCAAGATGGTTCCAAGGTATGCAAGCTAAAGCGATCTATTTATGGGTTGAAACAAGCTTCGAGGAGTTGGAACATCCGTTTTTGATGAAGCCATTAAATCCTTTGGTTTTATCAAAAATGAGGATGAGCCATGTGTATATAAGAAGGTCAGTGACAGTGCTATCACTTTCCTTGTCTTATAGGTGGATGACATACTATTGATGGGTAATGACACAGGTATGTTGACGACTATAAAGGTATGGTTATCAAATACATTCTCCATGAAAGACTTAGGGGAGGCAACCTATATTCTTGGGATTCGCATCTATAGAGATAGAGCAAAAAGAATAATTGGTTTATCCCAAAGTCTATACTTGGAAAAAGGTGTTAAAGAGGTTTAACATGCTTGATTCCAAGAGAGGATTGTTACCAATGAGACATGGTATCCACCTTTCTAAAGAGATGTCTCCAAAGACACCTGAAGAAAGAGATAAGATGGCCAGGATTCCATATGCTTCGGCTATTGGAAGTTTAATGTATGCAATGTTGTGTACTAGGCCGGATATCGCATATGCTGTTAGTTTGACTAGCAGGTATCAATCCAATCCAGGTTTGGAACATCGATAGTATCAAGAATATCCTTAAGTACTTGAGAAGAACTAAGGATTTATTCTTGATTTATGGAGTGGAGACTTGCAATTGGATAGTTATACCGATTACGATTTCCAATCGGATATCGATGATAGAAAGTCTACCTCTGGATATGTGTTCATTTGTAATGGAGGTGCGATCGGTTGGAAGAGTTCCAAGCGAGCACAACCGCAGATTCCACTACAGGTGAGTATATTCTTGCATCGGATGTTGCAAAGGAAGTCATTTGGATAAAGAAGTTCGTGTGAGAACTTACAGTAGTTCCTTCCATTGAGTCAACAGTTCCACTACCTTTGTGACAATAATGGAGCGATCATCTGAGCTAAGGAACCAAGGTCTCACTAGAAATCCAAACACATAGAAAGGCGCTACCACATTATCAGAGAAATAGTTGGGCGAGGTGATGTAGCCATGCAGAAAATAGCATCAGCTGAAAATCCAGCTGATCCATTCACTAAGCCTATGTCACAGACTCAGTTAGACCGACATCTTGAGAAGATAGGTCTAAGATATTGTAATGAATGGCTCTAGTGCTAGTGGGAGATTGTTAGTAGTATGCCCTAGAGCATATCATTTAGTATGTATCTTGTACATATTTTTATTAATAAAAGGCATTTCCACTTTTCCGTTTACATAATATATTTATGTGTAATAGAAAAGGTCCATTAATATTTTGTTAGAAATATTATTCTTAAGTTGTTAAGAATATGAGTGACAATATTTCTAGCATGAAGTATCATAAATAGGTTCACAATCGAGGATACTTCATAATAAGGACATGACTTATCCAGAAAGATTGTATTCATGTTTGTTCCCAAGTTATTTATATGAGATATAAATAAGATGGAATGGTGAGTCTCATGCCATATAACAAACATGATAGGCACTTATAAATGATAAGTAGGCCGAACCAGTGACACTTATGACAAGCACATGGAGTTTACTCTTGTCAATATTTTGTCATAAATCATATCAGTGCATATAATCTTTAGACCTGAGATAGCACAGTTATCTTGTATATAGGTAGTTTGAGTTTGATACTGCTTTCATACTTGTACTGTGTATTGGTATATGGGCATGTGTTGGCTCCTACTAGTTATATATGGAGGTAGGTGTTGATCAAGATAGAATCTGTTCCTCTAAGTAAATAGAGATAAAATCTTATGTTCATTTAATTGTTCTTGATGTTTCAAGTTCCTGGCCAGGACAGATAGATTTATTCAGAAAAGAGTTTCTGATGAAAAAAATCTTTTTAATCAAGAACTGGAATTAAAAGAGAACATAATATTCATAGCAAATGGAGTTTGACATAAACCATGACTCTAGCTTGAGTTGGGATTTTGTAACAGAGAGATTCTAGTGCATGGTAACATATGATTATAGGTTCATTTAAGGTAAACCTTATTACTAATTGGGTGGCCATGGCATGCTATGCTAGGTGTTAACCATGGTCTATGAGGTTCATAAAATGATTTAGAGAAATCATTTATGGTAAGAAAGAGTTCTGATGATATTAAGAGTTGATATCATGTCTCATTGCCAATTAGTGATGAGCCTAGTAAGTCACACACATACACAAGTTATCACCTAATTAAATATGATTTAATTAATTAATTAAAGAGTTTAATTGATTAATTAAATAGGTTTGATTTGCAATTAGATTGCAAAGTCCCTAGCATGACTTGAAACCAAATCTAGATTATTGGATGTATAATATAAGTTAAATTTATATTTAAAGTGTTTAAATATGAATTTAATTAATGAGAAATTAATTAACACAGATTAATTAATTAATTTATATTTGATATAAATTAATTAGAAGAAGAAAAATAATTATTTTAGGTTGAGAACTTAAAATTAAGACACAAAGGCATTTTGGTCATTTTGCAGTGTGACACGTGGCACCATGAGATGGTGACACATGGCATAACACATAAGCTTGCCAAATATTTTTTTTTAATCATGTAAGATGATTAAAATCAAGATTAAATATAGGTTTGACACTTAGCACAATGTGATTGGGTCACTTAAACCTAGAGCTAATCAAAGAGTGACATGTGGCAAGGGTTTAATGTGTTAACCTAGCTATTTAAGTGTTGTTATGAGAAAATAAAATACAACCAGCAGCCACACTCCTTGGTCATGCCATTTTGCAGCCCTCCCTCTATTCTTCTTCATCTCTCATCAATTCAAAGAGATTAGCCATCAATCTCTTGAATTAAGAACACTAGAAATTGTTTCTAGTGTCCTGTTTACATCTTTAATCTCTTAAAAGGCAGAACTTGAATTTCTAATTAATAGAAAAGGCTTTAGAAGCTGTTCAAGGGCTGCCATAGGTGTTCTTGGTGTGGACAAGCTAGAGGGACAACATCTGGTGTCCTGAAGATGAATCTCAAAGGCGCAGACATTGCGATTGCATCAAGAGGTTAGTGTAATCGTTCTTGATTTAATCTCGGGTTCTAAAATTAATCTGATTAATTTTAAAATCTTAAATGGCAAATACAGATCCAAAAACATATTAAAAGAGTTTTAATATGTTGTTTATCATTGAAATCAAATAGATAAAAATAAATCTTGCATGATGCATGTGACCCTAGGTGAAAATTTTTGAATTCAATGGTATAAACTTGTGTTTTTCACGCTTCCGTTCCTTCAAGATAAACTTCGGGTAAGACAATTTCTATTATTTCTCTGTCTGTGGAGCATAAATACAGTGTTTCTTAAACAGGAAAAATTGGAGAAAAATTCTAAGAAAAATATATGATGAAAGTAAAATTATTTGGAGATATTCTATGGTGTTTGTTGAATTTTTGAGTGATTGTAGAATATTTTTGAAAAATATAGATGGATTTTAGTTAGATTTTTAGCATATGGGCATATAAGATTATTTGAAATTAAGATAATTAAATTTTATATAATTGGTTGAAGCTTGAGGATGGAGGTCTAAATATGTGAATATTGAATTGGGTTGAATTAAAAATATGTTAGCTGTTGGAAACTTATGGAATCGAGTAAAATTCTTGAATAAAATATTCATGGGTGACTAGAAAATTTCAATTCATTTTGCAATAGCCTTATAATATTATTAAGGACCGCGGGGCAAAATTTTAGAATTTTTAGAGCATGTTTGAGTGGATTTTTGAAAAATGTCAATTATAGGGACTAAAACGTAATTTTTAAGATTTTGAGTATTGTCTGATTTGGAGGGCCCAGGAGGGGCCATGTGATATTGATGAGATGTGATTGTGGAAATTGAGAATTTAGAAGTGTTATTTGAGCCTTTTTGCAGGTTGGGTAGGTCCCAGGTATAGGGGAAACTCTGCCGGATTTTCGGCATGAATTAGGCTGTCTATTGCCTCTTTAGAGTTTTATCTTAACTTAGTACTAATAAATTTATAATTTAATTATTAGGTGATCGAGGTCAGCTATTTTTCTGCATCCAGCAGCCACAATAGTCATCGGTGTACTGTGAGTAAAATATTAATTTTAATTGTAATTTCGATATTATTATATGTCCAAGCATGCCCATGCATCACTTATATGCATATATTTATGTAGTTAAACTCTAGGCACGATTTATGTTGCATTCATAACTGTTAAAAGTGCCATGGATGTTGTTGTGGTAATTTGGAGCAGTGTGCGTGCGTTGGCGTGCGTGTGATGTGGTGTGGACTATGGATAGGACGGGTAGTCACGGCTTGAGTTCTTCGCTGGGACCCGATCCTTCGAGAGGTACTCACGGCTTGAGTTCTTCGCTGGGACCCCCGATTTGGTTTATTAAGCGAAAGTCCGGCTTGAGTTCTTCGCTGGCACCAGGTTGGATTTAAGAGAGCTGTACAGGGGATCAGCTCCCATATATTATTATTGATATTACTGGGTGTGTGAGTGCTCCAAATTACCTTTTTGCTGTTATGATGTGAAAATATTGTTGATGTTGTATTTCACTCCACAGGGTGCATTAGTTTTAGATAGTTATAGAGATTATGGTTAAAATTAATATTTTACTCTCTGAGTCGAACGCTCACTCCTGTTCAATATTTTTTCCAGGCCACAGGAGGAGTTATTTTACATAGCAACCTGTTTTCTTCCTCGCAGGTTTAACATAGATTATTTAATTATTTTACTATCTTTTCAAAATTTAAAATCTAGAACTCCGCATGTGTTAGTAATAGTGTGGACCTTGATAGAAATTGTGTTAATTTAAATTTTTGAAATTAACAAATAAAGATTTGTATGGTATTTAAAATGTTTGTAAATGAGGTAACAGGGTTGAGCTGGGCTCCCCCGAATCTTAGTTTCTGAAAATTTCTGGGTTAAGTTGGCTCAAAATATAATTAGAACAGTTTAATTTAAATTATTTTATATGCATATTGGGCCTGGTTATGGATTTGAGGAATAGTTAGGTTTACTACAGGCCTCGGGGGCTTTAAGCTGGCCCAGGTCCTAGTGCCGGTCCGGCCCATAGGTTGGGTCGTGACATTTTCAAAGTATAATATCACTTATTTTTAGTGGACATTGAGGTCAAAAGTCAACTCTATGTGTCAATTGACCAAAATGCCCCTCTTCGGGTTGTATTCCTGATTTTTTGGTAACACCGATTTTTGTCTGTTTTTTGATTTTTTGTTATTTTCTTTATACTAATTTATTAATTTTCTTTGGCATTCTAATATCAATTACACCTCAATAAACCTTTAATTATGTCTCCAAATTTAATTTCGAGGGTTCCCTGCGGTCCTGGGGTTGGCAATTGCCTTCGCTGTAACTTCTCGGTGCGGTTACCCATCACTACAGTGCCAGCTCGTTTAACCTAGTTTCATTTTCTCTCTTTTATTTTTCTTTAATTTTTCTTGTATTTTCTTTTTATTCATTTCATCATTATATGTCTGTTCACTATCACCAAAGTGTAGTTCCAGACATCCTGACTTGCCCGGACTGACATTAGGTCACTGGAACAACAGAACATACAGAATACGTATAGGGAGGATGTTACAACTCTTTCCCTCTAAGTAAAAATTTCGTCTTCGAAATTTACCTAATGTGAAGAGCTGAGGGAACTGTTGCCTCATTGTCTCCTCGCTCTCCCATGTTGCCTCTTCCGTATTGTGGTGCCTCCATATGATTTTCACTAGTGAAATTGTCTTGTTCTGAGCTCTTTTACCTCTCGTGCCAAGATTTTAATTGGTTCTTCTTCATATGTCAGGTCAGGTTGTACAACAATTTCTTCAGTTGAGATGACATGTGAAGGATCTAATCTGTATCTTCTGAGCATCGAGACATGGAACACGTTATGTATCTTGTTAAGCTCAGGTGGTAAAGCTAATCTGTAGGCTATTGGTCCCACACGTTCAATTACTTCATATGGGCCAATGAACCTAGGGCTTAATTTTCCCTTTTTCCCGAATCTGAACACTTTTTTCCATGGTGATACTTTGACAAATACCTTCTCCCCAACTTCATACTCAATGTCCTTTCTTTTCAAGTCAGCATAAGATTTCTGTCGATCCGAGACAACTTTCAAATTGGCCTTTATCAGTTTCACCTTTTCCTCTGTCTGTTTTACCAGGTCTAGTCCCACTAGCTTATATTCACCCAATTCAATCCAACATACAGGTGTTCTGCATTTTCTCCCATACAGTGCTTCATACGGTGCCATTTGTATGCTAGCTTGATAGCTATTGTTGTATGCAAATTCTGCCAATGGAAGGTATCTGTCCCAGCTTCCCTCAAACTCAATAATACACAACTCCTCAGCATATCCTTGAGGACCTATCACATATGTTCGGTTATTATTATCATTATCAGTTCAATTTATTATTTGCAATAACTCAATGAGTTTCAAAAATTACCTGGATTATTCTTTGTGACTGTCCATCCATCTGAGGATGAAAAGTCATACTAAAATGGAGTTGTGTGCCCAAGGATTCTTGTAATTTCTTTCAAAATCTAGATGTAAACCTCGGGTCTCTATCAGATATAATGGAAAGCAGAATTCCATGTAATCTAACTATCTCACTAATGTACAACTCTGCTAGCTTTTCCAGTGAGTAGTCAATTCTGACTGGCAGAAAATGTACTGAATTAGTCAACCTATCCACAATTACCCATACTGCATCATGCTTCTTCTGAGTGAGAGGTAGACCATTAACAAAGTCTATAGTGACTCGGTCCCATTTCCATTCAGGTATGTTTATAGGTTGTAACAAACCTGATGAAACTTGATGTTTTTCTTTGACTTACTGACATGTCAAGCATCTAGTTACATAGTCAGCTATGTCCTTCTTCATACCCGACCACCAGTATCGAAGTTTTAGGTCATGGTACATTTTTGTGCTTCATGGGTGCATAGCATACATACTATTATGTCCTTCTCTCAAATTACTGGTTTTCAATTCTTTATCATCTGGTACACACACTCTTTCTTTATAGTATAGGCACCCGTTTTCTTTCACTTCATATTCAGTTTCCTTTCCCTCGGTGATTTTTCCCATAACAGCTATTAATTTCTCATATGTCTTCTGCCCATCTTGTATCTATTGTAACAGATTCGGCTTTACTTGCAACTCAGCCAAAATAACTCCGTCAGGAGTTAAAGACAGTCTGGCATTAAGAGATTTTAATGCTACAATAGATTTTTTGCTTAAGGCATCAGCGACTACGTTTGCCTTCCCAGAGTGGTAGTCAATCACACAATCATAATCTTTCAGGAATTCAACCCATTGCCTCTGTCTCAAATTAAGTTCCTTCTTGGTTGGCAGATACTTCAGACTCTTATGGTCTGTGTATATGTCGCATTTTTCTTTGTACAAGTAATGCCTCCATATCTTCAATGCGAAGATAATTGCTACTAACTCCAAATTATGAGTAGGGTAATTCTTTTTATGTAGCCTTAACTGCCTGGAAGCATATGCGACCACTTTCCCTTCTTGCATAAGTACACTCCCTAACCCATTATGTGAGGCATCACTGTAGACTACGAAGTCTTTTCCTGACACTGGCTATGTTAACACTGGTGCCTCTGTCAACATAGTCTTCAGCCTCTCAAAACTGGCTTGACACTTGTCATTCCAGTCATATTTCATATTCTTGTGTAGTAATTTGGTCATTGGAGCAGCTATCAGGGAAAATTCCCTTACAAATCTTCTATAATATCCAGCTAACCTCAAGAAACTTCTGATCTCAGTTGTATTTCTAGGAGGCTTCCATTGCATCACTGCTTTAATTTTCTTGGGATCCACTCTAATCCCTTCAGCTGATACTACATGTCTAAGGAATGCAATCTCATTCAACCAGAACTCACACTTGGACAATTTAGCATACGGTTTCTTCTTTTTTAGAGTCTGCAGAACAATTCTCAAATGTTCATCTTGTTCTGCTTTATCCTTGGAATACACCAGGATATCATCAATGAAGACCACTACGAACCGATCTAAGTATGGATGGAAGATACGGTTCATAAGGTCCATGAATGCTGCTGGAGCATTTGTTAACCCAAATGGCATCACCAGGAATTCATAATGCCCATACTAGGTTCTAAATGCAATCTTAGGCACATCTGCATCCCTAACCCTCAGCTGACGATACCTTGATCTGAGATCAACCTTAGAAAACACACCGGCTCTCTTCAACTGATCAAACAGATGCGGGCATGAGTGCGGGCATAAAGCCATGAGTGCAGGCATAAAACCTTTCGCAGTACTGCTAAAATAATACCTTATTAGCATGCCAATCTATCCAATCTGACACACGTGTCTAGGCAATACATGGGCACATAGTACTATTAAATGTTAATATATTGTATTTTATGACTTTATTATTTCATGACAAATTTCATAATTTACACATTCATTTGATAATTCATATGATCACAATTCTCATCAATAGTTCTCATGCACCATTGTACTTAAAACATTCTTCTATGTTTTAGGGTCACTCAAATTCAAAAATCACAATTCACTAATCATATTATATATTATCAATCATAATGGCTTCTTTAATTTCTTTTATTATTCTTTATATTTTTAGGGTTACTATTCACACATTACTATTCACTCAATTTGTTAACTTTTTCATAAATAATATATATACAAATTATAGATACATAATTATACCATATTTTGGGTTCTAGATTTGTTGGTATTGATTGCCAATACCATTTCAAAGCTTATTTTATTTTATTCAAAATTTTCAGATTTTATGCCTTAAGTTTACTATTCTATTGGTCATTATTACAGTAGAATTTTGACAAAACTTTTTTCATGAAAGTTGTTCCTTTATGTGTCTTCTTTAATTCCCTTTTTGAATCACTCCATTTGGAGTTTTGTAGCTTAAGTTATGGCCTAAATACCATAACTGGCCGGATTGATCTTGTCCAGAAATTCTGGACAGAATTTGGTTCTGCCAGATTTAGTGTCCTAATTTGGGCTAGAAATTTCAATTGGTTAGGTTCAAAATTTAAGTTTGTGTTCTTCATAAAAGTTTTTCTAAATTTTCTAAGCTTTCCATTGATATAAATTTCAGGTCAATTGGACATTTCTACAGTGAGTTATGACTAAATGAATGAATACTATTTATTTGGTCCTTTTGCCCAAGCAGAATGTGTGTTACCCGGATTTGGTCAATTTTTAGGGCATCCTAAGTTCATTTTCTGAATAGGATTCCTTCATCAAAGTTGTGCCATTATGTGCATAATTTCATATCCAATTAGCCTTACACCAATTGAACCTACATAACTCAAGTTATAACTGCCCAAATTTGCTGGACTCACATCCAGCCCTGCAGGTCACTCAAGGCAGCACACCCAACCTCAATTCCAAAGCCATAATTCACTTCATTTCCTCATCATACATAGCCAAATGGTCACTAATTGACCATTAAAACTTCTATTCACCAACACATAAGCAAACCCTAGGTTTTCCCCAAACCCTAACTCCAAAATTTCAATTTGCTCAAATAACAAACATTCAAGTGTTCTAATAATTAAAACCATGTTCAATGACATCAATACATAATTATAATTCACTTGAATCATGGAAACCCTATAGTACCTTAGGGTTGCCAAAATTTAGTGTAGCTATAACATGCATATTTTGCTTTCTTTTTCCAAAATTCTTAGTTGAATTTGATGTTTTAGCATGAAACAATAAGATGGAGAGAGAGATATAGCACTAACCTCTTGAGTTTAGAATTTTTCCAAGGTATAACTTCACTTTTTCCTCTTTAAATTGCTGCCCAAATATTGTGCTAATGGTAAGGATAAATTTTTGTGAAGGGATGATAGGATTTTATAGTGAAATGGTGGGTGAAATCAAGCTCACAAGGGAGCTTTAATGGAGGTCAAGAGAGAAAAGAGAGAGAAAATGAAGGCTACCGAAAATGGAGAAGAAAGTGAGCAAAATTTGTATTTCATTTTTGAATCATTTTACCCTTTTTAAATGAATTTAATGGTGTTATTAAATGGTGATTGGTGGAAAGCACACTAATGACATCATGTGATGTCATAATTCCAAATTTTCTTTCATTTTCTTTTCTTTTCTTTTCTACTCATTTTTAATTAAATTTTTAGCAATATTTATTCATATTTTATGTCACATAAATTATTTATTTAACTGGACAAGTTAGCCAAAAATTATTTCTAAAGACAAAATGACCAAAATGCCCTCCGTTTAGCTTATTGAGCCAAAATCATCTATATTAATCTAAAAATTTTTCTAAGCATTTTCTTGGCATTCTAATGCCATCAGAACCTCAATGACTCTTCTCTAGAATTCCTAAAATTATTTCTTGAATTTTCTCCTTGGTTTAGGGCTCCTAGCTTCGAAGACCGCAACTTCCCACTGAGTTACCCATCGCTAGGGCACCGGCTCATTTAACTTGGTTATATTTTATTTCTAGAATTTTTTCTAAATTTTTCTTACCATTATTTGAGTTATTTATGACTCCTCACTCTAGTCTAAATATTTTTTCAGACGTTCTAGCTGTCCAGACCGACACCGATCACCGAAATAGTAGAATATACGAAATTGCTACAGTGAGGGTGTTACAGGGATCATATTTGTTCTAAGTTTTTCATTTTCTAAGGGTATCCCAAAATCCCTAAACAAACTATTGAGAAGATGGGCATAGGGTAGTTTATAAGGTAGTTTCCACTTCATGATTTGTTTCAACATAAAGTAGGCAAGGTTAAACTCAATTTCATTTACAATATGTCATATTATGCAGAGATCAAGTGTGCTCAGATAATTAAGACTACCTGTTCTAGGGTTAATCACATAAACGACAAAACTATGCAGAATCTTGATGTGTTGGTGAGCATGTGTGATGCTAGTTTTTTCTTTGACTTCCCCTTTAAACACTTTATCCTCAAAATCTCTTCTATTGAAGCCTCCTACAGTAATCACTTCTTTGTGGAAACAAATTCTGTTACCACAATTTGGGATTCCTAAGGCTCTAGCCAACCTTTCCACTATTACTTCATAAACCTTTCCTCTCAACTTCACTTTAAATGAGTTATCATTTTCAGCATCTTCAACTCTTAAATTTGTATAGAACTCTTGAACTAAATCCACATAAATTCCTTCAGTATTTTAACATAACTTATCCCATTTTTAGTATTCAAATAGAGACTGTAAAGGGATTGAGTCTTCATTAAAAGCAAGCCAATGGATGTGCCTTGGTTCATGAAAGGCTCTTTCCATAAGCACAATAAGGCGTTTGAAAGTTTTTCTCTATTTAGCACTCTTCTCCTGAACAGGTTCACTGACCCTTTTCTTAGACTTTTCTGGTACTTTTTTAATGACCAGTGGTTTTTCTTTTTATGTAGGAGGTGAAGATGGAGGAGCATCCTCACTGTTAGAATCTGTAGTTGAATAATGGTAAGAGATTTTGCTTTCCCTTTCGACATAGCCATAGCCAACCAAACCAGAAATTATAGGACAACAGGGATGGATAGTGCTAGGATGACAAAAGATGCAATGTGAGCATCCAATAAAAGTATGAAGAACATCAGATATAAAGTAGGTTAAAAATCATATACCCATGTGAAAATTAAAAAAAACAACAACTATTTTAAAAAAAATTTTGAAACATTATCATGGATCATTCAATTTGCCAGATAGACAATAAAGAAAAGTTAGGGTTTTTGAGAATCAACAACAAATTCGTAACTTTGACGTGTAACACATATTGTTGTCATGAGAACACTAAGTATATGGAAACCCATTAAATTGATTTTAAAAAGAATCTAAGAAATATTATATAAGGCAAGAAAGTTCGTAAAACCGATATCTAGTATAGAGTAGGAAGAAATACCCGATACTATAGAATAGATAAAAATCGATGAAAACTAGAGAAAATGCGATGAACAACTAAAGCCAAAAAGAAATTACCTTGAGAAATTTCACTCCGAAATGAAAAATATCAAAACTCAGGCGAGAATGGTTTGAGGATGTTTTGTAAATGCAAAAAGATGGGTTTGTTGCAGAGAAAATGAACTTTGGCCATTTTTAAGAGAGATTAAGAGTGATGATGGTTGAGAGAGTTATAAATGAATCAGGTTAAGTGTGAGAGAAATAGACAAGGGTTTTGGTTTTGATCTTTTTAAGCAACATTCAGAGAGAGAGAGAGAGAGATGCATTGATTTAAAAAAAAATTGAAATTTAAACTTGAAAAGATAGAAATGGAGGCTTTGTAGAGAGATGGATTTCGTGTATCAGTAGAGAAACAGAAAAGATTGATGGTTCTGTAGGATTTTTGAGTCTCGTGCTAGTAATTATGTTCATTAATATACAAAAAGACTATTTTGCCCTTTAAACAAATAATAAAGCATATTTTTAAATAAAAAAGGTATTTTAGTAAATATGACTCTTAAAAATGCAAAGGAGGCGTTCAGGAAAGAAAAAATAATTTTAGAATTTTAGTACAATCAGACCTGAGTACCAGTATGCCAATGTAAAATTGGGAGCAGTGGCAAAGCACTTAGCAAATAAAGAAATTAGCAAATAGATTAGTATGCCATTGTGATTAAATTCTGCACAACACTGTTCACGTCAGTTCAGACCTAGAAAATTTCAAATTGCACTAGAACCTTGAAAATGCATTATCAGAAAAACAAATCAACACATATCACCCGATTAATCATTTAAACACATATAAATGCATCAAATATCAAGCAAGAACATCAGTCATTCCTATTTCTCTTCTTATTCTATAAAAGGTTTCCTCATTGAGTGGCTTTGTAAAGATATCAGCAAGTTGTTTTTCTGAAGGGACAAATTCAATTTGTATATCACCATTTTGCCAATGTAAAATTGGGAGCAGTAGCAAAGCACTTAGCAAATAAAAAAATTAGCAAATAAATTAGTATGCCACTGTGATTAAATTCTGCACAACACTGTTCACGTCAGTTCAGACCTAGAAAATTTCAAATTGCACTAGAACCTTGAAAATGCATTATCAGCAAAACAAATCAACACATATCACCCAATTAATCATTTAAACACATATGAATGCATCAAATATCAAGCAAGAACATAAGTCATTCATATTTGTCTTCTTATTCTATAAAAAGTTTCCTCATTGAGTGGCTTTGTAAATATAACAGCAAGCTATTTTTTTGAAGGGACGAATTCAATTTGTATATCACCATTTTGAACATGATCCCTTATGAAATGATGCCTTATCTCAATGTGCTTGCTTCTAGAGTGTTGGACAAGATTTTTTAACAGATTTATAGCACTAGTGTTGTCACATTTTATGAGACTGGGTTCAATTTTGATTTCAAAATCTTCAAGCTGTTGTTTTATCCAAAAAATCTGTGCAACACAACTTTCAGCTGTAATATATTCAGCTTCTGCTGTAGAAAGGGCAACGGAAGTTTGCTTTTTTACTATACCATGAAACTAATCCACGCCCTAAAAATTGATAAGTTCCAGATGTGCTTTTTATGTTTAATTTACTACCAGCAAAATTTGAATCATTATAACCAATAAGGTCAAATGATTCACATTTTGGATGCCATAAGCTAATGTTATGTGTGCCAATGAGGTATTTAAAAATGCTTTTTACAGCTACAAGATGAGATACTTTTAAACATAATTGAAATCTTGCACATAAGCAATCACTAAAATGAATATCCAGTCTAGATGCAATTAAATAGAGTAAAGAACCAATCATACCTTTATAAAGTTTTTGATCTACCTCTTTACCTTTTTCAGTTTTCTCCAATTTGATTGTTGAGCTCATGAGAGTTCCAATACTTTTCATATCTTCTATTTTGAATTTCTTTAGCATGTCTCTTATGTACTTGGACTGATTTATAAAAATTTCATCTTTCATTTACTTAATTTGCAATTCAAGGAAGAAAGTAAGTTCACTCATCATACTCATTTCAAATTCACTTCTCATCACGTTGGAAAATTTCTTACAAAGAAAATTGTTAGTTGCACCAAAAATAATGTCATCTACATAAATTTGCACAACAAGCATGTCTTCTCCTTGTTTCTTGATAAAAAGAGTAGTATCAACTTTTCCTCTTCTAAAACTATTTTTAAGCAAAAATTTATTAAGTCTCTCTTACCATGCTCTAGGAGCTTGCTTTAAACTATAGAGAGCTTTAGTAAGTTTATAAACATGATTTGGAAAATGTGGATCTTCCAAACCAAGGGTTTGTGTAACATAAACTTCTTCATCAATATAACCATTCAAGAATATACTTTTAATATCCATTTGATAAAGCATAGAATTTTTAAAACATGCAAATGCACACAATATTATAATAACTTCAATTCTAATAGCTAGAGCAAAAGTTTCATCAAAATCAATTCCTTCCTCATGGTTGTATCCTTGAGCTACTAGTCTAACTTTATTTTTCATTACATGCCCTTTTTCATCCATTTTATTCTCAAACACCCATTTAGTTCCAATGATAGAATGCTTTTTAGGTCTAGGAACAAGTATCCATACTTTATTTCTCTCAAATTGATTGAGTTCCTCTTACATATCAAGAAGCCAACTCTCATCATTTTGAGCATCATCATATGTTTTGGGTTCAAATTGAGATACAAAAGCAACATTACCAAAATATAGTTCTTCCACATTTGTTAGACTCTTCTTGAATTTCATCATTTGTAGAATAAGAAAGTTCTTATTCTTTGTCATTTTGGTCATTCTCTACTAAATGTTTTGGATCAAGCTCATCTTCATTTTTATTTTTGATGTCAAGTATCTGCTCATTTTCATCATCACAAAAATCTTTCCTTTGCAAGGAAGAGTCAGCATCATCAAAAAGTGTCACACCTTACCCCTCTATAAGGTATAACATGATCCCATAGTATACTTAATGATTCACCGAACTTCACCAACGATAACCCATTAAATACACTGCAAAAAATTTTAAAAACAATTTTATCTTCTTTGAAGGTGGTGAGTACTTTTGACAGGTATTAAAAACTTTTATTTTAAATATAAAAGCTAAGTAAAATTTTTTACCATTTTTATTTTTTCGCAAATTTTATAAAAATTTCAGCAGAGTGCCGTCTATAATTGAGAAAAACCAAAAATTTAAAACCTATAAAAAGCACTTCCAATAATATGCAATCTAAATCCCCAACCTCCAATATATCTCAACACAATCAATTTCACAATCTCAGTTCATAAAAAGACAACTCTCAAGATGAAGAAAATATTTGAGCATTTCATAAATTCAAACGTAAGGTTTATATTACAACCATTTTACATACAACATTTATGTACAACTACTCAAGACCAATTACAATATATACATACAGTCATATACATTAAAATCAATATGTACAAAAGGGGTATCTTTTAATACCCGATAAAAATCTCAAAATGTAGTATTGTTGGTCCTTAGCAGCTTACTTGGCTGCTTTACTAGTCTTTGTACCTGCGACAGCAACGAAAAGCTATCGCAGAGTACAAATACTCAGTGGTGCACAACATAATAAAATACCAATTTATGCAAGTATTAAATCACAATTATTCCAAATACAATACTGAAATTGTTAAACATATACAAAACACAATTTAACATTTTAGTCAAAGAAATTTTTACTTCAGAAGTCACAAAACAATTTTCATAAATTACACATTCATATCATGTCATCAATATTTTTTTTCATCTCAACAGCCAAAGGCTTATGAGGAATACCAAGGCTAGCTAGCTCAAATCTATGGGTACCCATTCAAATTTCTTCTCCTACTGGCACACACCTCAATACTTCAGCCAGAGAGGGAATACAAAACTATTTCCTCCCACTAGTCAAGCTAGTGAGGAATTCAAACCTTTGGTCATGATACTGTGGTTTTAAACTATTTTTAACAATTTTCTAAACATTAAAATGCCATCCATACACATACAATTTTATTTTCTCAACAATTTGTATCAATAGTACATTTTTTTTAATCAAAATTTTCAATACAAATAAAGTCATAATTTAATTTTGACAATTCATTCAATACAAATTGTAAAAGAAAATTCAAAGAAAGTTTATATGTTGTGGACAAACCTCTCACGAGTCGCCTCTTGACTTTGACTCAGTGTTTCTTTCTCCTTTTCAGTGTCTTTTCTAACTGAAACATATAATTTACAGTGTTTCAGTATCAAGTCTAATAATAATTCCAATAATTTATTGCATAATTATTTAATTATATCCCTACATAGGCTTAAAATGGCATTTTTCTAGACTTTGCATTTTAGAGTTACTATTTATGGTACTATTCAAGTCAAAATATTGACTTTCTCATGCTTAATAGGTATGTGAATTTCAATTACACCCACATACCACATTTTAAATCACATTTATGATGGCATTGATTGCCAATTGAATTTCTAAGCTCCTTAGGTAAAATTCTAAAAATTCACTTTTGGGTCACTTATTTCTACTGTTCCATTGGACCTTCTACAGTGCCAATTTAGTTGATTTCACTTCATCAAAGTTGTTCCTTAGTGTTCTAGCTTTAATTCCCTTTTTGAATCACTCCATTTGGAGTTTTTTAGCTCAAGTTATGACCAAAACAGTAGTTACTGTTCACGTGACTGTTCACATGACTCTTCCAGTTCTGTCAGATTTATTGATCCAACTTTGCTCAGCAATTTGATCAAGTTAAGTCCATAATTTGGCCTAAAGTTCTTCATATGAAATATTCTTCTATGTTTAAGGTTTCCACCGGTTTAAGAATCACCTAAATTGGAGTTTTATAGAGAGAGTTATGGCCTTAAAAAATTTACTGTTCACGTTAGCACACTGCAGACTCTAGGATTTTATCTTCAGATTCAAGCCAAATTTTAGGCAATTTCTGGGTAGTTTCTGATTTAGGTCTCTTCACAAAGATTCTAGCTCTATGTCTTAAGTTTCATTTCCAATTAGTTTCACACCAATTGGAGTCGTGTAGCTCAACTTATGGGCTGCCAAACACACTAGACTCAGTGTGTAAATTCTGCCTTAGGTTCAAATTTTAATTCCTTCAATTACTCTCACTAACTAACATAAATTATTCACATTTAACTCATCCCAAATGACTATAATTTAACATTAATACTTTTATAGTACTCATAGCACAAAAACTCCTAATTTTTCAAACCCCTAGTTTTTTCCAAATTGGCCAAAATCACTCCTCTTCATTCTTGCATGATTTTCATGCTTTCTCATTTAATTTTTCCCATAATCAACCTTAATTCAAAGCTTGTACAACTAATCTAGCATGAAAAGAAACTTATCTCAATTGTCCAATTTCAAATCTTTAATTTTCTCTTCCAAATTCCTTATTCTTCTTGCTTAAATCCTTCGATCAAAGAGCACTTTGAGTTTTTCTACTTTTTAGATAGAGAATCCATGTAAGAAAAGTGGGGAAATCAAGAGTGGAAGAAGGTTACAAATGGGGGAAATGAAAGAAAAGAGAGACAATGGGAAGAAAGTGGCGACAATGAGAAGAGGAAGAGAGAAAATGAGCTTTTAAAAAGTCACTTTCGGCTGCCGAAGCGCTCACTTTCGGCTGCCAAATTTCTCTCTGGACAAAATTGCTTTTAACGCTTAAAAACCATGATTGAAAGAATAAACTTCAGTAGCCGAACTTCCCACTTTCGGCTGCCTAAATGCTCTTTGGACAGAAAGTGCCAAAAGGGCACTTAGGCTTCAGAATTGCGTAACTTTTTTACTAGAACTTAAATTTTCGATCCTTTTGAACCATTGGAAAGGTAATTTGATTGTCACACCTTACCCCTCTGCAAGGCATAACATGATCCCGTAGAATACCTAATGAACTACCGAACTTCACCTACCGATAACTCATTAAGTACCCTATAAGGGATTTTAAAACAATTTTCTTATTTTTGATAAGTGGTGAGCATTTTCTAATAAGTATTTAAACATTTAGTTAAAATTTAAAACTAGTTAATATTTTTGGTCTATTTTAGTTTTTCGCAAATTTTATAAAAATTTTGACAGAGTTCTGTCTGTATTTTGAGAAACCAGTTCTTCAAATACCTGTAAAAAACACTTCTAAAAATTTTTCTCAACAACTGCTTCAATTTCATACTCAATCTCAATTAATTTCTCAACACATTTATCAACTTTTAAATTTCAAATCCACTATCCAATGATCATCAAAATACTAACAATCCTTTTCATTCAATTAAAATAAAATAGTTCTATTCATATTTCATTAGAGACAAAATAATTTAGATACATCATTATAAAATTTACATTAAAAGAATTTCAAACTACAATATATATTACAACTTTATACAAATTTTATACAAATTGCTCAAGACCCATTTTTACATGTCCATACATTTATGTGCAATATATACATCAAAAGAAATATTTACAATTAGGGTATAAATTATACCCGATGACTTTAAGCTAATATCTCCTCACACCTCAGCAGCTCAGTCTGCTGCTCCTCTAGTCTCTGTATCTGCGATAGCAATAGAAGCTATCGCTGAGTACTAGGACTCAGTGGTGCACAACATACTAAAATAATCTTTATGCAAAACTTAAATCACATTTATTCAAAAATTTGGCTGAACATGAGAATTAAGTACAAATCATGCATTATGAGATTTTAATCCCAAAAAATTTTATTTTGAAATATCAAATCACATTTCATAAAACCCACAGTTAGATCATGCCATTTGAAACAAATAGAATCTCAATAGCTAGATGCTAAAGAGAAATCACATCACAAGGCTAGCTAGCTCAAAAATATATCCATTCACATCTTTTCTACTGGCACACCTCAACACTTCTCCAGAGAAGGAATCAAAATTCGAAACTAATTACCCCCACTAATCATGCTAGCGAGGTGTTCAAATATATGTTCATGACACTGTGGTTTCAAAACTTATCTTAACAATTTGCTAAACATTGTCATTTCAATATACATAATAAATTTCAACAATTTAAATCAAAACAACATAAGAATGCCATAGTTCAATATTTCACATTATTCAAAACAGTATGCAAAAGATGATTATAAAAAGTATACATTGTGCACAAACCTCAAGCGAGTCGCCTCTTTGCCTCGACTCGGTTCCTCGGGTTCCTTCCCAGTATTCTTTTTAACTGAAACACAAAATTTTACAATGTTTCAGTACTAGAACTTAACATAAATCCAAAACAAACTTAGCCTCATTTTTACTTAGCTCTAACGTGCTAAACTCGATGTTCTCGAAATTTTGTGTTTCGGGTTACTATTCACTACACTATTCAACTCAAATTGTTGACTTTCTAAGGCTTACTAGGTATGGAAACTCCAAATTCATCCACATACCACATTTTGGTTACAAAACTTGTTGGTTTTAGTCATTTTCTCAAAACTTAGGTCTTTTAGGCAAAATTCTTAAATTTTCGGTTTTGGAGTCCTAAGTTGTATTGTTTCATTGGTCATTTTACTGTTAGAATTTGGCAAAACTTCCTTCATAGAAAATGTTTCCTATTGTCTTAAGTTTATTCTCCTTTTTGAATCACCCCAATTGGAGTTTTGTAGCTCAAGTTATAAGCAAAATTACATTTTTTGTTCATGCTGCAGAATTTTGGTTCTACAGATTTGTTGATCCAACTTTGTTTAGCAATTTGATCAAGTTAAGTCCATAATTTGGTCTAATTTTCTTCATATGAAATGTTATACTATGTCTTAGGTTTCCATCGGTTCAAGAATCGCCTAAATCGGAGTTTTCTAGAGAGAGTTATGGCCATTGAAACTTTACTATTCAAATGGCAAATCTGCAGTCTGCAGATTCAGTGACCCAGCTTGGCTCAGTAATTTGATTGGGTTAATGGCATAATTTGAGTTGGTGTTCTTCATGAAAGTTTTAGCTCTATATCTCATCTAACCACTGGTAAAATTTCAGGTCATTTTGACCTGCCTAGCTCGAGTTATGACTAAATAAATAAATACTATTCATTTGGTCAGGTTGTGCAGGGCAGCCTGCGATTTCTCAAATTCGGTCACTTTTTTCACTAGGTTTTAGTCACTTTTTGGGCAGGCTTCCGAAATAAAAATTATGTCATTTAGTGCCTATTTTCATTCCCAATTGGTCCCATATCCATTGGACTTGTAAAATTTCATTTTTGGTCCCTCAAAGGAAATTTTGGTCATGCTGCCAGCACATGACCTTATCCAATCCGAATTGGCTTTTAATTCCAACACTTCTAACACACCTCATTTGGTCACAAATGACTATTTTTCACTTCACATTAGGTCAAAGATATCATTTACAAGTTTTTCACATTTTTTGTCTCTAAACCCTAATGTCCAAACCCTAATTCACTAACCTCATGCATTTACTTGATTCCATGCCTCTAACCATAGTCATTCAACTAACTAAGGTTTATGTACCCAATTAAATCCATCAAACCATGCAAATATACTCCCATATACATGCTGGCTGAAAATCATTCATGGTCCCTCAACAAATTTTTATTTCATTTTAAGCATTTTTCTAAGTTAACTAAGTTATAAACACAAGTAATAAACTCATTTGCAACTTAAATCACTAACATTTGTGTAGTAACTTCTAACTCCCCTTTTCTCTAATTTTCTTTCTTCTTTTCTTCTTTCTTTGATGACCAATATTCTTCTCAAGTTGCCTAGACAAGCTTTAACTATGGTGACTTACTTTTCTATGGTGAAATCTTATAATATGCAAGCTCAAAATTGAGCTTTAATGGAGGTTTTGGTGTGGGAGAGGGAGAGTGACATTTTTTAAGAAGACTTTTGTGTTTTATTTATTTTTTCTTTTCTTTTATGTCTTAAGAAGACCAAAAATCAATTTAAGTAAATTTATTAATTATATTCTTTATGGCATCATGCATGATGTCATCTCCCTATACCTTTTTCATTTTCTTTTCTTTTTTTTTCTATTAGTTCTTTAATTTAATTCTCGATTACGAAATTTTCTTTTCTCCGATTTTATTTGACAATTAGGTCAGGAGTCAGCTCACGGGGTCAACTGACCAAATTGCCCCTCGCCGGTTCTTCCCGGTTTGCAATTAATTCAATATTTCTTCTGGCTCTTTGACCTAATTATTTGACTGGCTTAATAGTTCTTTTTCGTGATTTTCTCTTTTCCACTGTGTTCATAAGGGTCCTAAGGACCGCAGCGTCACATTTTACGGTTCGAAATTTGAGTTTAAATAGACTTCGCAGTTGTTCCCGAGAAGGTCACCCATCGTTGTGACTCTCAGCTCGTTTAACTTCTTATGTTCTATTTTTCTTGTTTATACTTAACTAATTGGACATTACTAATTATTTGTGTTTATAGCTTTCCTAGTTGTCTTAAGTGTGGTTCTAATCCCCTTAATTGTCCAGATCGACACTGGTCACCGGAACAGTGAAATCTACCAGGCTATGCAAACGGGGGTGTTACATCGATAAAGTTTTCAATGAAGACACTTTTAAAAACAAATTTTCACTTCTCAAATGTGAAAATTTCATTTTAGTCCCCCTTGATCAAGAAAAAGTTACAAGTAAAGACACTATTCAGAGCTCGGAGGTTCGGGGTGTTACAATTCTCCCCTCCTTAAAAATAAAATTTCATCCTAGAATTTTACCTGGTATCAGTCTCTGAACAGCTGTGGGTGTTGTTTCCTCATGTCCTCTTCTCGTTCCCAAGTAGTGTCCTAGCCTGAGTGATGGTTTTATAGCACTTTCACCAGTGGTATCTATTTATTTCTCAGCTGCTTCACCTCATGTGCCAGAATCTCTATAGGCTCTTCCTCATATGTGAGGTCTGGATTCACCTCAATCTCCTCAACAGGTAGAACATGAGATAGGTCTGATCTATACCTCCTCAACATAGATACATGGAAGACATTATGTGTCTTTTTCAACTCTGGAGGTAGTGTCAATCAGTATACCAGAGGACCCACTCTTTCCAGAACCTCATATGGTCCAATGAAACGAGGACTCAGTTTTCCTTTTCTATCAAATCTCATGATTTTCTTCCAAGGGGAAACCTTGAGGAATACCTTATCACCCACTGCATATTCAATATCTCTCCTATTCAGATCGATGTAAGACTTTTGACGGCCTGCTGTAGCCTTGAGTCGATCTCTAATTAGTCTGATTTCCTCCTCTGTTTGTTGAATAATCTCTGGCCCAATCATTTTTCTTTCACCTACTTCATCCCAATATAGGGGAGTTCTGCACTTTCTGCCATACAAAGCTTCATATGGAGGCATTCCAATGCTTGATTGATAGCTGTTATTGTAAGCAAACTCAACCAGAGGTAAGTGTGTATCCCAACTACCTTCAAACTCAATTACACAAGCCCGTAGCATATCCTCCAATATCTAAATCACCCTCTCAGACTGGCCATCTGTCTGTGGGTGGAATGCTGTACTGAAGTTCAATCTAGTTCCTAGGGCTTTTTGCAAACTACCCCAGAATCTAGAAGTGAACCTAGGATCTCTATCAGATACAATCGATACTGGCACTCCATGTAATCTCACAATCTCATCAAGGCACAGTTTGGCCAATCTCTCTCAGCTATAGTCCATCCGAACTAGCAGAAAATGAGCAGACTTGGTCAATCTATCCACTATAACCCATACTACATCGTGACTTTTCTATGTTCTCGAAAGCCCCATTACAAAATCCATAGTTATTCATTTCCATTTCCATTCAGGTACTGGCACTGGATGTAACAAACCAGCTGGGACTTGATGTTCTGCCTTCACTTGTTGACAAGTTAGGCATTTGCAGACAAAATCAGCTACATCACTTTTCATACCCATCCACTGGTAATGCTCTTTTGACCCTCTATACATCTTAGTGCCACCAGGGTGCATAGCAAAAGGAGACTCATGTGCTTCCTTCATAATGATCTGTTTCAAGTCAACATCATTAGGAATGTACATTCTACCCTGGTGTAGCAGTAAACCATCATCTCTCACTGAGAACTCAGGTTTCTTGCCCTGCCGGACTTCTCCCAATAGTTTCTGATATTTTTCATCATTCTGAGCAGCCATTCTAATCTGATCAGTCAACACTGGCTGTACATGCTATGCAATTACTGTCTGTCCCTCATCATTTACCTCCAAGCTGGCATGTAGTGCTTTCAACTCATGTACCATGGACAAAGGAGAAATTCTTAGACTTGCCATAGTCTTATGACTTAAGGCGTCAACCACCACATTAGCTTTTCCTGACTGATAGTCTATCAGACAATCATAGTCTTTAATTAATTCTAACCATCTCCTCTGTCTTAAATTTAACTCTTTCTGGGTGCCCAAGTATTTCAAACTCTTGTGATCTGTATAAATATAGCACTTCTCCCCATATAAATAGTGTCTCCAAATCTTAAGAGCAAATACAATGGCAGCAAGTTCCAAGTCATGTGTCGGATAATTCCTCTCATGTGGTTTCAGCTGGCGTGATGCATATGCAATGACATTTCGATCTTGCATTAGTACATAGCCTAACCCATTATGAGAAGCATCACTGTAAACAGTATACTCTTTACCCGGGGTAGGTAAAGTCAGGACTGGAGCTTCAGTCAAATACCTCTTCAACTCATCAAAACTCTGCTAGCATTTATCCGTCCACTGAAGTTTCACATCTTTTCGAAGCAGCTTGGTCAGTGGAGAAGCCAACATAGAGAACCCCTTCATAAATTGACGATAGTATCCAGCTAAACCCAGAAAACTACGAATTTTTGTGACATTCCTGGGTGGCTTCCAATTAAGGATAGCTTTAATTTTACTAGGATCTACCTTAATGCCCTCTGCCGATACTATGTGCCCCAAGAAAGAAATTTCTTTCAGCCAAAATTCACATATCGACAATTTGGCGTATAGTTATTTCTCCCAAAGTCTGTAGTACAATTCATAGATGTCTATCATGCTCCTCTTCACTCCTCGAATAGACCAATATATCATTAATAAATACCACCACAAACTGGTCAAGGTATGATCTGAAGATAATGTTCATCATATCCATAAATGCAGCTGGAGCATTGGTTAACCCGAATGGCATGACCAGGAACTCATAATGGCCATATTCGGTTCTAAAAGTAGTTTTAGGGATACTCTGCTCTTACACCTTCAACTGATAATAACCCGATCTCAGGTTAATTTTGGAGAACACAGCTGCACCCTTCAACTGATCAAACAGGTCATCAATGCGGGGCAATGGATATTTGTTCTTTATTGTCACCTTATTCAACTGCCGGTAATCAATACACAAGCAGAGAGTGCCATCTTTCTTCTTCACAAACAACATTGGCGCTCTCCAAGGTGACACACTAGGGCGAATAAAGCCCTTGTCAAGCAATTCTTGCAACTGCACCTTCAACTCCTTCAATTCAGCAGGTGCCATTCTATACAGTGTTATGGAGATTGAGTCCACACCAGGCATAACATCAATCTCAAACTGCATCTCTCTTTCCAAAGGTAGTCTTGGCAACTCATCAGGGAACACATCCGAAAAGTCACATACTGTAAGGATGTCCCTCCATTCTGGACTCCCCACATGGGTGTCTACCACATGGGCTAAATATGCTTCACACCCCTTTCTGATCATTTTTCTGGCTAGTGCAGTCAAAATTATGTTAGATGGCAATAATTGCCTCTCTCCATGTATTACCACATCATCATATTGAGGGAGACCAAAAGTGACTGTCTTCAGTCTATAATTAATCATCGCATGATGTCTGGCTAACCAATCCATGCCTAAGATGATATCATAATCTCTGAAGGGCATTTCAATCAAATCAGACAGAAAAATATTTCCTTGGATCACCAAAGGACAATCCCTATACACTCTGTTGACCCTAACTTCTTGTCCTAACGGACTAGTTACTAGCACCTCAAAACCCATTTTGACACACAGAATAGCAAGAGAACTAATGATGCTAGCTTTAACATACGAATGGGTAGAACCCGGATCAAATAGTACAAATATATCTTGATCAGAGATAGAGAAGGTACCGGCCACAATGTCAGAAATCTCAGCTTCTTCTCGCTGTCTCATCGTGTAGACTCTAACTGGAGCACTGCCTTGCTCTGACTGATTCACTGTGCCCTGGCTGCCTGAGGTACTACCCCTACCTCTGCCTCAGCTTCTGCTAGCTGGTTGTGAACCTCTAGTGGCAGGATTCTAAATAGACCCTTCTACAGTAGTAGGAGGTGGCCCAAATCTATGGGCACTGGTACAGTCTTTAGCGAGATGCCCCGTGCCCCCGCAGTTAAAACAGGCTCCTGAAGCTCAGTAACATATCCCATCATGGGTCTTGCCACATGTCTCATAAAAGCAGGGAGGGTGAGAACTTCTGGTTGTCTGCTGACCAGATAGAGGAGGTCTCTGTCTCGATAATCTTCCCCTACCAGACTTTTTACCCCTGCTTTGTCCCCTTAAAGTTCTTTCTCTTTCCAATATGGTCACTGGAACTTTGATCCACTGACTTTTCTCCTTTATCTTTTTTTGTCTTCTCTATTTTCTGTTTCTCTGGTGCCTCTTCTGCTTCAATCGTTTCTAGCTCTAATGCTTGAGAAATGAGTTTAAAAAAATTGTCATGTCAGAATCTGACCACTTGCATTCTTAAACTGAGCTTTAAGCCAGCTTCAAACCATTTACACCGGTCTCTGCTAGTTGTGAGTAGGCTCCCAGCATAGTGGCTCAGGCAGAAAAATCTCCTTTCATACTCTGCCACTGTTTTACTCCCTTGTTTCAGGGTTAAGAATTCCTGTAGCTTCATATCCACATAAGCATCTGGGATGTATTTCTATCGGAATTCCCTGAGGAAGTCGTCCCATGTCAGCACTGGGAGTTCTACCAGACTGTGGAGAATGGTTTTCCACCAGTTATACGCATCCCCCTGTAGAAATGAAACTGAGTACTCAAACTTCAGCTCATCGGTGCAGTGCAGCTTCTTAAAAACCTCTTTTCATTCTTTCCAACCACTGCTCTGCTTCTAACAGATCCACTGTCCCCTTAAACTCAATAGCCCCATATTTAATTAGCTTGCCATATTGCCTAGCTGAAAGCTGTGGTTGTACTGTTGGCGTTTGAATTGAGGCTTGGGTAGGCATGCTTCCAGCCATTTGTTGGAACATCGTAGCCATCTGCTGGGCAAATTGAGCAGGGAACTGCAGTATTTGAGAAGCTAAAGTGGCTGACCCACTCACATTTTGAAGAGCTGGGGCTTCCTCTTATGCCTCAGCCTCTACTGATTGTTCTACAGAATGATCCCTTTCTTCCATAGTCTATTAGAGGGTATTCTATCTCCTATACAAACAACACAGGGAGATTTCCCTCCGTTAGTTCATATTTATAATGTAATGCACTGTATGTATCAAATATTGACATTGAGCAATTGTACTTATCAAAGAAGCTGTGCAAATTCACAAGTCAAAACATACTTTAAAAACTTGCTCTGATACCACAAAAACATGTCACACCTTACCCCTCTGTAAGGCATAACATGATCTCGTAGTATACTTAATGAATCACCGAACTTCGCCTACCGATAACCCATTAAATACAGTATAAAGGATTTTAAAAACAATTTTATCTTCTTTGAAGGTGGTAAATACTTTTGACAGGTGTTAAAAACTTTTATTTGAAGTATAAAAGCTAAGTAAATTTTTTTACCATTTTTATTTTTTAGCAAATTTTGCAAAAATTTTGGCAGAGTACCGTCTATAATTGAGAAAAACCAAAAATTTAAAACTTGTAAAAAGCACTTCCAATAATATGCAATCTCAATCCCCAACCCCCAATATATCTCAACACAATCAATTTCACAATCTCAGTTCATAAAAAGACAACTCTCAAGATGAAGAAAATAGTTGAGCATTTCATAAATTCAAACATAAGGTTTATATTACAACCATTTTACATACAACATTTTTGTTCAACTGCTCAATACCAATTAAAAAATATACATACAGTTATATACATTAAAATCAATATGTACAAAAGGGGTATCTTTTAATACCTAACAAAAATCCCAAAATATAGTACTGTTGGTCCTTAGCAGCTTACTCAGCTGGTTTATCAGTCTCTGCACCTGCGACAACAACAAAAAGCCATTGCTGAGTATAAATACTCAGTGGTGCACATCATAACAAAATACCAATTTATGCAAGTATTAAATCACAATTATTCCAAATACAATACTGAAATTGTTAAACATATACAAAACACAATTTAACATTTTAGTCAAAGAAATTTTTACTTCAGTCACAAAACAATTTTTATAAATCAAACATTCATATCATGCCATCAATATTTTTTTTCATCTCAACAACCAAAGACTTATGAGGAATACCAAGGCTAGCTAGCTCAAATCTATGGTTACCCATTCAAATTTCTTCCCCTACTGGCACACACCTCAACACTTCAGCCAGAGAGAGAATACAAAACTATTTCCTTCCACTAGTCAAGTTAGTGAGGAATTCAAACCTTTGGTCATGATACTGTGGTTTCAAACTATTTTTAACAATTTTCTAAACATTAAAATGCCATCCATACACATACAATTTTATTTTCTCAATAGCTTGTGTCAATAGCACATTTTTCTTTTCAATCAAAATTTTTAATACAAATAAAGTCAATTTAATTTTCACAATTCATTCAATACAAATTGCAAAAGAAAATTCAAAGAAAGTTTATATGTTATCCACAAACCTCTCATGAGTCACCTCTTGGCCTTGACTCGGTGTTTCTTTCTCATTTTCAGTGTCTTTTCTAACTGAAACACACAATTTACAGTGTTTCGGTATCAAGTCTAATAATAATTCCAATAATTTATTACATATTTATTTAATTATATCCCTACATAGACTTAAAATGATATTTTTCTAGACTTTGCATTTTAGAGTTACTATTTATGGCACTATTCAAGTCAAAATATTGACTTTCTCATGCTTAATAGGTATGTGAATTTCAATTACACCCACATACCACATTTTAAATCACATTTATGTTGGCATTGGTTGCCAATTGAATTTCTAAGCTCCTTAGGTGAAATTCTAAAAATTCAGTTTTGGGTCACTTATTTCTACTGTTCCATTGGACCTTCTACAGTGAGAATTTAGCTGACTTCACTTATCAAAGTTGTTTCTTAGTGTTCTAGCTTTAATTCCTTTTTTGAATCACTCCATTTGGAGTTTTGTAACTCAAGTTATGATCAAAACAGTGGTTACTGTTCATGTGACTATTCACATGACTCTTCCAGTTCTGGCAGATTTATTGATCCAACTTCGCTCAGCAATTTGATCAAGTTAAGTCCATAATTTGGCTTAAAGTTCTTCATATGAAATGTTCTTCTATGTTTAAGGTTTCCATCGGTTTAAGAATCACCTAAATTGGAGTTTTCTAGAGAGAGTTATGGCCTTACAAAGTTTATTGTTCACGTCAGCACACTGCAGACTCCATGATTTCATCTTTAGATTCAAGCCAAATTTTAGGCAACTTCTGGGCAGTTTCTGATTTAGGTCTCTTCATGAAAATTCTACCTTATGTCTTAAGTTTCATTTTTAATTGGTTTCACACCAATTGGAGTCATGTAGCTCAACTTATGGGCTGCCAAACACACTGGACTTAGTATGTAAATTCTGCCTTAGGTTCAAATTTTAATTCCTTCAATTACTCTTACTAACCAACGTAAATTCATATTTAACTCACCCCAAATAACCATAATTTAACATTAATACTTTCATGGTACTCATAGCATAAAAACTCCAAATTTTTCAAATCCCTAGTTTTTCCCAAATTGGCCAAAATCACTCCTCTTCACTCTTGCATGATTTTCATGCTTTCTAATGTAATTTTTCTCATAATCAACCTTAATTCAAAGCTTGTACAAATAATCTAGCATGAAATTCTTACCTCAATTGTCCAACTTCAAATCTTCAATTTTCCCTTTCAAATTCCTTATTCTTCTTGCTTAAATCCTTCGATCAAAGAGCACTTTGATGTTTTCTACTTTTTAGATGGAGAATCCATGTAAGAAAAGTGGGGAAATCAAGAGTGGAGGAAGGTTACAAATGGGAGAAATGAAAGAAAAGAGAGAGAATGGGAAGAGAGTGGCGACAATGAGAAGAGGAAGAAAGAAAATGAGCTTTTAAAAAGTCACTTTCGGCTGTCGAAGTGCCCACTTTCGGCTACCGGATTCCTCTCTGGATAAAATGGCTTTTAAAGCTTAAAAACCATGATTTAAAGAATGAACTTCGGCAGCCGAACTTCCCACTTTCGGCTGCCTAAATGCTCTCTAGACAGAAAGTGTCAAAATGGCACTTAGGCTTCGGAATTGCGTAACTTTTCGACCGGAACTCGGATTTTCGATCCGTTTGAATCGTTGAAAATGTAATTTCATAAAGTTTTCAATGAAGACACTTTCAAAAATAAATTTGCATTTGTCAAATGTGAAAATTTCATTTTAATCCCCCCTGGTCAAGAAAAAGTTACAAGTAAAGGCACTGTTCAGAGCCCGGAGGTTCGGGGTGTTACAAAAAGTACATGCATTGATTTTTCTGTGGTCAAGGTTTTTCTATTAAAAATTCTATATGTTTTACCATTTATAGAATGACCAAGAAATATTCCTTCATAAGATTTAGCATCAAATTTCTTGAGATTACTATCTTTGTTATTCAAGATGTAACATTTACAACCAAAAACATAAAAATATGCAATGTTAGGTTTTCTTTCTTTTCAAAGCTCATAAAGAGTTTTCTTTAAAATTGCTCTTATGGAAACTCTGTTTAAAATATAGCATGCTGTATTCACAGCTTCTACCCAGAAATATTTTGATAAACTATTTTCATTCAGCATTGTTCTTGCTATTTCTTGCAAAGATCGATTTTTATTTTCTACAACCCTATTTTTTTGTGGAGTTCTAGGAGCAAAAAAAGTATGATAAATACTATTTTGGGAATAAAAATTTTCAAACAAATTATTTTCAAATTCCTTTCCATACTCACTTATCAAGGAAGTATTACAATATCCTTTTTCATTTTGAACTCTTTTACAAAAAGATTCAAACATATTAAAAGTTTAATCTTTATGAGCAAGAAAGAAAGTCCATGTAAATCTTGAAAAATCATCAACAATCACATGCTCAGTGGTAGTGACAATATTCTTAGATTTAAAAGATGATTTTGTATGCTTACCAAGTGCACATGCTTTGCATTGAAATTTTTTTTCAAAATTTAGCTTAGGAAGCCCTCTAACAAGATTTCTTCTAGAAAGTTTAGCAAGTGTGCTCATGCTAGCATGTCCTAATTTTCTATGTCATAACTGCGCACTATCATCAACAATCATAAAACAAGTTTCATAATTTTTTTCAAGACTCTTTAAATCAAGTGGGTAAATATTATCTACTCTAACACCAACAAACATAATATTATTTCCAAGAATTTCACAATGTGTAGGAGAAAAGATAACTTTAAAACCATTATTCAAAGTTGACTAACACTCAAAAGATTATATTTCAAACCTTGTACTAATGCAACTTTATCAATATAAGGATTCTTACCAATAGTTCCACATCCAATGATTTTAGCTTTACTTTTGTCACCAAATTTGACATGTCCTTCTTCTTTTATGGTAAGTGAGGAGAATTTGCTTTTGTGTTCAGTCATATGCCTAGAGCAGCCACTATCTATGTACTAAAGTTCTGTTTTTAGCATACTTCTTAGGCAGACCTATAATCAGTTAACTATTTTTAGGCACCCAAGCAACTTTGGGTCCTTGGGTGTTAGTAATATTAGGTAAGATTCATTTAGGCACCCAAACTTTCTTTGCCTTAAAGGTTCCTTTCCTAATAGGATAAGCATTAACTATATGACCTTTATGATTACAATAAAAACATGTAATACTCGGTTGAGAAGAAGATGAAGCTTTAACAAAATAATTTTTATATTTTCCATATTTCATAAACCCATCATAACCAATTTCAAATTTTTCATTTAAAAGTCTTTGATTTTCGAGAATAACATCAAGAGTTTCTTTACCTTTTGTAAATTTACCTAAATCTTTTGTTAAAGATTGAACTTTTGCTTCAAGAGCTTTGTTTTTCTCAAGAAGTTGCTCAAAACCTTCTTTTGACCTTTTAAGCTCATCGTTCACTTCATTAAACAACTTCATTTGTGATTTATAAAATTTAATTTCCTTTAAAATCATACTCAAAGAAATATTTTCTGATCTCAATTCACAATTTTCATATCTTAGAAGTTTGCATTTCTTTTTAAAAGATCTATATTTATCATATGTTTTCATAAATGTAAGTTCTAACTCATCAGCATTAGAGGGTTCAAGATTTACCTCATTATCACTATCTCCAATGTGAGAGCTTTCGGCTTTTTCTTCAATTGCCATCATACAAGTGTTTCTAGTATCTTTGTCACTTGTGTCATTATTTGATTAAGAGTCACTATCACTCCAAGTTGATGCCATTGCCTTTTTGATCTTATCCTTTCTAAATTTGTTCTTCTTTGGAGTAGGACACTTTGGCTTGATGTGACCTGGTTTGTTGCACTCATAACAAAAAATTTCACTTGAATCCTTTGGATATGGAGTCTTTGGAGTGTACTTCTTCATGAATATCTTATACTTGCTTCCACATTTCTTGATTGCTCTTTTGAATCTCTTGACTATCATAGCCATATCCTCATCATCATCACTTAACGCACTTGAATCATCACTTGAACTAGCTTTGAAAGCAACACCTTTCTTTTTCTCTTCAACTTTTTTCGGATTTGAAAGCTATGCCTTTCTTTTTCTTTTGATCACCTTCATTTTCATCTTTCCTGTAAATTATCTCATGTGCAATGAGAGAACCAATTAGCTCATCATAGGTGTATTTTCAAAAATCCTTGGTGTCTTAAATCACAGTAGTCTTTGCTTCCCATGATTTTGGAAATGATCTCCAGATTTTCTTCACAAGTTCTGGTTCTTTAAATTTCTTTCCAAGAGCTTTAAGAAGATTGACAAGATCTATAAATCTTGTACTCATTTCAGCTATTGTTTCACTAAGCTTCATTTCAAACAGCTCATAGTCACAGATGAGGAGGTTTGCCTTTGACTCTTTCACCACATCGGTTCCTTCATATGTCACTTCTAGTTTGTCCCATATCTCTTTAGCAATTTGACAACATGAAATACTATTATATTCATTAATATCAAGAGCACAGTGAAGAATATTAATAGCTTTAGCATTGACAGAAATTTTCTTTCAATCATTATCATCATATTCCACTTCAGCTTTAGATAATTGCACATTTCCTTTATCAGTTCTATAAGGAACGAAAGGACCATCCTTAATAATTCTCCAAGCATCAATGTCAAAAAATTGAATGAAGTTTCTCATTCTGGTTTTCTAAAAAGAGTAGTTTATGCTATTAAAAAGTGGTGGTCTACTAATGGAATAGCCTTCCGCTAAGGGAGTAGGTATGCTAGCAGAATTACTGAATGAACCAGTCATATGTATGGATCACTCTAAAGTGTTTAAGCCTCAAGCAAGAGAGATAAGCTCTGATACCAAATTGATGTCCCAAATATGTCTAGTGGGGGGGTGGGGGGTGTTGTGAATTGGACTAAAATAATTTTTTTGTTTTTGTTCAAAACCTTTTTGAAAATTGTGGCTTGGTTCAATAAAGTACTATAGTGTGAAGTGAGTGAATAAAATAACTCAAATAAACTATTGATACCCATTTAACACAAAGTATATTCATTATACTGATTATACAAAATATATCAGACTTAGTAAATAGAGCAGTAAACTGATTCAAGTCACAGTATAACAAACAGAGCAGTAAGCAGATTACATCAATGTTCAGCAGATAAATCAGTAAATCGTATCAGTTTCTAGCATAGCAAAGTTAACTCAACCAGAAAATAAATTGCATGAATTTAAAGAGTAAGGGTTGAGAAAATTGAACACTGAATTTTTATAGTGGTTCAGCCTAACTAGCCTACATCCACTCTCTCAAAGATCCCACTTTGAGTCTCCACTTCACTATTCTTTTCTTTTAAAGGCAAGAGACAAAAGTCTTTTACGAATCTTCACACCAAAGCTTTTACAAAGTAGCTTTCAACTTCTACCAAGTATTGTTCCAAATACTTTTACACCATTAAGCTTCAATAGGTGCTTGAAAAGACCTCTCATATATGCTAACAAGGTGTTTAAAACTCACTCTCACTTATTATGACAGAATCTAGAAAGAAGAGTTGAGTAGATATACCAATGATGAGCAATAAAAATAATTGGAGCACTTTAAATTAAAGCTTTAATAACTTCAAGAAGTTAGGAGCAGTAGAGCAACTTTCATTAAGTGCAAAATGAGAAAGAGTAAGTGTATTTATAGTCTTAAATCATTTTTTACCATTTGATAACTCATTTGAACGTTATAATTTCTAATTTCAAGAAAATAGTCGTTATTTTGTCATTTTCTATGATGTTGTATGATTGAGTCAATTAGCAAACCAGTTTGTTTACTAAGAAAAGTAGCAAACCAATTAGCATACCAGGAAAACTTTTTTGCTTAACTTCGAAAAATTAAAACTTTGCACCAAACCAAAATAAAATACTTTTAGGTCATTCAATGATTAAAAACAAGTTCTAAAAACTTAGAATAAAAATTTAAGAAAATAAAAAATGATTTCATTGGCTTTACTCCTCGATTCTTTTTACAAATATTCCTAAAATCTTTAAACTACACTCAAACTATATGTACTTTCAATTTAATCTTCAATGTAGCTTGAAATGTAACATTTTCTTTCTTTGTCTTTAATTTAATTCTTGTGTTATTTTAGAATGTCATCTTTTCTTTAAAGCACAAGTCCATCAACTCCATGAATCTTTTACTTTATTCTTAAAAAAATATAACACCTAGAGCAAGGTTAGTTTGATTCTAGTTGAGTTTTGCTATCATCAAAATTCATGTTCTTTTGAGCTCATAGGATCAACAATCTCGATTGTAAATTTATAAAAAAAAAATTAAAATCAATAAATCTAATAAATACAAATTAATTATAGATAAAAAAAAATTAGTAAACCCACAATAAAAAAAATCTCAAAAATCCATAATTTGTAAATTTAAAATTGAAATCAACAACTATTAAATAATGGAGGAAGAATCAAATCTCGATGACATAACAATACAATGATCAAAAGAAGAGCATTGGCTAATATATATTTACTCAAAAAATTTATATTCAATAAAAAATAGGAGGAGTAGATTGGCAAAAATACTTGAACAGTAAGTATGGGCGGGAACAAACTGTTGTTTATCGCCTCTAAATTGTACTTGCTCAGCTGTGCAAACTGCACAGCTTCAAAATAAAAATAAAGAAAAAAAAAACTCATTTATTGTTTTTACGCTATTCTTTTGAGTTCTGGTTGCAATTGCAATCGCCTTTTTTTCTTTAATTGTTTTAGACCAAAGAGACAACTTCGTGCTTTCTTATGTAAGCGGACATAAATTATGGATTTAATTAATCAATTCTCAAAATTATTAAAGAATTGATTGGCGTTTACGCCCAAAACGAAATTATTGTCTCAGGCTCAGCTTCCATTCATTTCCCTGTGTTTTGGATCTTTATTTTGCTCAATTTCACCAGTATTAAGGAAACATATCAGGCATCTTTCTTTGAGTCTCCTTGGCCCCTGTTCTTAATTATCTGGTAAGTGCTTTTTCTATTGGCTCTAATCGCCTTCGTTACTATCTGATTAGAGGTGTTGGTTTATAGCTTTAAACTCTACCTACTCTGTTTCTCTTTTCTTGTTCTTGTTGATTTTTATCTTATTAATTGGTTTCCAACTTCAATCCATATTTGAAACTTTTTCACCACAGCTACTGCTTCCGAGTTTAAAATCTTGAACCCTTGTTACAGTTTTCGGCAAGCTACTCTAGTAGCTCTATTCTCTTATTGCTTTAGTGGTGTTCATAAATAATTTAATACCAAGTAAAATCTTTGCCAATCGAGTACGTATGGGATCGATCCTAGGTTTGGTGTCTAGTGGGCATCTTGTTGCCTTGTGGTTGTTATGTATTCAAGTGAAGATGGGTTCAGTTGGTGGAATTGGTGTGAACTGGGGAACACAGGCAACGCACCCTTTGCCGCCTTCAACAGTGGTGGGAATGCTCAAGGACAATGGCTTTCAAAAGGTTAAGCTTTTTGATGCAGATTCGGATGCTTTGAATGCTCTCAGTAATACTGGGATTCAGGTGATGGTGGGCATTCCTAATGATCTGCTCAATACTCTGGCTAATAGTATGGAAGCTGCTGAGAATTGGGTTGCCAAGAATGTCTCCTCTCATATCTCCACCAATGGTGTAGACATCAGGTACTTCCTTTCTCCCCCTTTACAACTTGGTCCATTATTTATTTCAAGAATGATCTATTACTACCTTAGAATTCATGGAGAAAGATTTTTGCCTGTTAATTCAGTCTTTTCATTTTGATATTGTGGTGGATTAATCATTAATTGCCATACATGCTTCACTAATTAGGCTGCTTTTATTCTTGGAAAAATCATTTCTAAACTATGTGATTTATTCCAAAAAAATGTCTGGTTTGTTTATCATCTTTCCTTTCAAATACTCTACTGGCAAGGACCTAGACTCGCAGGATGATGAACTAAAAATAGCTGAACAGAAACAAAGAAAAATTTTCCTTTCTTAACATAAGTGAATAAACAAGCAAATGATTTTCAAAGTAAAGAAGAATGAAAGGAAGAGATTCCATTTAGACAGTCACAAGCAAACACTCGACTGGAAACCAATCTAGCCTCTCTTAGGATGGCGAATATGGTATTGCAAAGTGATGCTGGTTTTGATCTTTTGCAACCTTCAAACTTAACGCAGACATGCATCTTAACGCAGACATGCATCTTCTCTTAGTTCATATAAGTAGCATACAAATCATCTTCTTCTGTACATAATTAGAGTTGGCTTTTGGTTGTAATTCACTCTTCTACATCAAATTCACCAACTATCACTTTTGGTAGGTATGTTGCAGTTGGAAATGAACCATTCTTGTCTACATACAATGGAAGCTTTTTAGGAACAACTCTTCCTGCTCTTCAAAATATCCAAGCGGCTCTGATAAAAGCAGGATTAAGCACTCTGGTGAAAGTCACTGTTCCTCTCAATGCGGATGTATATGAGACTTCAACAGATCTGCCATCTGGTGGTGACTTCCGAGCAGATATCCACGACCTAATGTTATCAATCGTCAAGTTCTTGAGCGAAAATGGAGCTCCATTTACTGTGAACATCTATCCTTTTATAAGCCTATATGAGGATCCCAATTTCCCTATTGCCTATGCATTCTTCGACAGCAATTCATCTGCTATAAATGATGGTGGAACAATCTACAAGAATGTTTTTGATGCGAATCATGATACACTTGTGTGGGCATTACAGAAAAATGGATACGAAAACTTGTCCATTATCATTGGAGAAATCGGGTGGCCTACGGATGGAGACAAAAATGCCAACTTGAAGAATGCCCAGCAGTTCAACCAAGGATTTATGAACCGTATCATTGCCGGGCAGGGAACCCCACTGAGACCTGGTCCCCTGGATGCCTATTTATTTAGCCTCGTTGATGAAGATGCCAAGAGCATTCAACCAGGTAACTTTGAGCGCCATTGGGGATTATTTTACTTCGACGGACAGCCCAAGTACACACTAACTATGGGGACAACAAGTTCTAACAGTCTGGTACCAGCAAGGGGTGTACAATATTTAGCTCAACAATGGTGTATAATGTCGCCATCGGCAAGCCTTGATGACCCACAAGTTGAACCTAGTGTGAATTATGCTTGTGCTAATGCTGACTGCACTGCCTTAGGGTATGGGACTTCTTGTGGAAATCTGGATGCACGAGGGAATATCTCTTATGCATTTAACAGTTACTATCAACAGAACAATCAGCTTGAGAGTGCCTGCCAGTTCCCCAATGTCTCAGTTATCACTAATAAAGACCCATCTACTGGAGATTGCAAATTTAGGATCATGATCAAAACAGTGACCTCGGGAGTAGGTCTCAGATCAAAGCTTTTGATGCCTGCTGGTTTGGCGATGTCAGTGCCTGTGTTCCTATTCACGCTTGTGTGAATTTTTGGGATTGTGTATCGTTTGATTCTTTATCCCCACAATTTTCAAATGGTATGTGCAGGCTTGTTAGACTCAATCAAATTATATAGTTCGATTTGATTTCACTGAATTACTAGAAGGATAATAAAATTAAGAAAATCATAAACCATTATAAATATTGTTTATCGATTTATTTATTTTTATTTTATTACTATAATATTACATTAGTATGACTATTTTATTTTATACAACAATTATATCAAACCAGACATTAACCAAAAAATTCCTCATTGCAAATATAAATTAAAATTCATGTTAATATCAAATATGGTATTGAATTAGATCCGTCATTTGTTTGTCAAAACAACTGTTGCCGCCACGCATCTTTTTGTTTGGTATCATCCGTGCATTCGTCAAAGAAAATCTTGACCTGTAATCTCATTTCTTTCTGGTATTGGCAAAAAGATGAACAAAAAGGGACTGGAAAAAAATTCAGCTTCTAACTTAAATGGATCTCTCTCTCTCTCTCTCTCCCCAAACCAAAAAGCTAAAATAATTATAATTGCATTCGAAGGAGGAAAAATAAAATAATTACATCATCTGGACTCCTATTAGCACCAATATGAAGATTTCCAAAATGAACATTTAATAGTTAAAACCATTACCCACCAAGTCATCCTCCTCGCCACTGCTGTAAGATTCAACCACTTGACTGTCATCATCATCCTCATCACCCTCGGTCACAATCTCCAGTATCCCAGGCCCCCCATCAAAGTCTGCATCATCCATGATAAAGTCTCCGTCCTCTTCATCATCAAGCTCACTCAAACTATCATCATCATCCTCATTGCTCATATCATCAGTGTCACTCTCGCCATCCCCATCCAGGTCTGGACCCAGCATAGGATCTACATCACCATCATCTTCATCATCATCATCATCATCATCCTCAGTTTCAGCATCATCAGGATCAGAATCATCGTCAGTTGGCCTCCGCCGGCCAATCTCGTAGATCCTAGCAGACGAATACATCTCTTCTTGGTCATCCATTGTAATCAAACCAACAAAAGAATCAGTTGCCTCTGTTGCAAAATCAAGGACACAACGGTCTACTGGTATGGTGGCGATCTCTGAGTAATTGATGGCATCTACAGTGCGGAAAGCTGCAAATAGGGGGTGCTTAACTCGACGGGTGTGAACTGCTGACATTACATCGTCAAGATTTCTCCTCAAGATTGCATAAATGACATCACCACATGCATTAAATGTTATTGCTGTTTGGTCCAGTGAAGGTACACTTCGAAGGAGCCTAAATTTGCGGAGATCCCAAACCTCAGAGTTTATAATCACCTGTTATACAAAGAGAACTCTTCATGAAAGAAAACAGGCAAAAGTTTGGAGAAAAATATTATAAGCTTCTATCATACTTGGAAGAGCAACCTGTACAGAAGACAAGTGCAGAATTGTGGCGTTATCATTTGAAGACATTAGACCACTCAAGATGCATCTAAGAAAATATTTATACACAAAAGTAGCTCCAAAGGTAATTTATTCTATCAGCCAAAAACCTAGACCACATTTTACATCAAAATATTTATGCACTGGGTTTCTCTAAATTGTCTTTATCATAATTATGTCCTCCAAACAATCAATAAAAAAAAATTCCAAAAGCCCATGTCACAACCCTCATTTGAGAATTTCTCATCAGAAGTCGAGTGTATTAATAAACTAAATTTTAGTTTAATTTCACTCCAAACTTCTCCAGGTGTGCTGTTATCTTAGTCTTCAAATTGTAAACAAAGCAGATTTGCAAAGAACTAGGATTAACACTTGCATTCTGACCAAGTCAGCTTCAATTAGTATGAATTCACATGATAGTAACATGATTTTGCATACCTCATTCCCAGCAGGATGAAATCCCCCACCCCCATAATCCGTGAACTGATCAAAGCGGTGAACAGGACCAGACAGCCGCCTATCCCACAAGACCCCATTCCAAAGCAACATTGTGTCTGAAGGGCTGAAGTGTATAAGGGAATATACATGCCCCCGACCAGTAGAACTACCAATTGTATCTGACAGGGTTGATTCCACATGACAAGTTTGGACATCATAAAGGAGAATTTCTCGTCGAGCTATCTCAGTTGTCAAGGTGGCAAATATGCTCCCAGAATTACTAAACCTTGCAGCCTTGCATCCTTCAAGTGAATGCATAGGTCCACCTGAGATTGAAGAGGCATCCCACAAGCGCACATCCTGGGAGCTTGAAGAGAGCAGCAGTTGTGTTTCACCAGAAAGATATGACTGAATGAGTGTCAAAGGAGACTGGTGGCTTGTGCAGCTCTCCAGCACACTGTTGCTGTTGGAGTCAAAAATCTTAAGCTCTCCAGTATGACTGCCAACTGCAATATGAGAGGAATCCCCAAGAAAAGTTATGCATGTCAAAAGGGCATCAGCATCATCCCTGCAAGTTCTCAACAGCCTAAATCTGCTGTATATAAATTGACGATCCCGGCGATTTCCATGAACCCCACCATATATACTTCTGAATTCACGTGTACCAAGCCTAGCTGTTACATTTGATGGGGCATCGAGGCTCCTTTTTGGTTCAGGACATAAATGTGGGTGTAAGAGAGAGAGAGGAGGAAGAGTGGTTATGGGAGCTGGGCACTGGCGATGCTGGTGCTTCAGGTACTGAACAACAAGAGCATCAAGAGATAATCGCTCTGAGTTGCTTGGTTGGTGATCATTTGGAAGCCCGAGCTGGGTAGAGTTACCATATTGGTTGTCATCTCCATAATCTACAAAACTGCTTGATGTTGATCGACCATGTGAATCCCTCAAATTAGAACTAGGAGTTAAAAACCCAGCAGCATCGCCAAACAAACTGCTCTTACGCAAAGCATTGGGAGTCAAACAAACAGGAGACCGAAGTCCATGCTCACTAGTGTTGACTCGCTTCCCAGATGATGCCAATCCAACATCTTTCAGATCCAATAATTTCCGTTTCATTGGCAGTACAATTGGAGTTTTGCATAAAGACTCTGTATCAGGATTACTTTTTGGCAAGGATTCTGACGGTGCTTCTAACAAATTTCCAGGAGCGGCAGACTCTTTCGAACAACTTATGGTTTTCTTGGATAATGATTGATTAGAATCATGGAACTGAGAATGATTTCTTGACTGTAAACCAAAAGTTGGGGAGAAAACTAGTGGTTTCTTCTTTGAAGACAAAGCTGAATCACATTTCAAGCTGGAATCCTCATCACGTACACTTGCTTTTGATTTGTTGCAAAGAAATCCACAAGGTGATCGACCAGAGGGCCACTGAAGCTGCACTGCAGGAGTTTCTTGTGTGGAGGCTTGGTGCATGAGGGAAGATGCAGCCGCCAGTGAAGGCAAAGGTGTCAACTGAGCCTCTTTCAGCAGTGCAGCAGCAGTTTCAGCCAAACCAGAAGCCTGAAGGTGTTCATGTATGAGGAGCAGAAGTTCCCTGAGATTTTCCCACAAATGCAAATATAAAAGTTAATGCAAATCAACCAAGGTCAGGATAGAGCAATCACTGAATCCTATGAGTGCAATACTTCAAGGATTTACTAAAGTACCTAGAGTGATAAGAGATAGGTGTTGCAGCAGCAACTGCTGCTCTTTCTATGCGCCTAAGTGTAGGGGTAGCAGCATCAGTGGCAGCCAATGTACTGGCACGCCCTGAATTGGTCACAATCTGCAATATGAGTAAATGGTTGAACATAAATGTCACAGACTTAAAATATATATATATATATATATATATATATATATATATATATATATATATATAATTCTCAAGGAGAAAATTTTCTTTTCCAGCTCACAGTATTAAAGCAGCTTAGATTTGGCAAGTATAAGTTTTCTTTGTAACCAAAAGAAAACAGGTAAAAAATACAGCTGATGCAACAGACACTGTCCTTCTCAGAGAAACCTCACAAGATGACATTCAGAATTTATAATTATAAATATCTAATTTCTTCACTGCTTGTAACAAAACTAATATAGGTGCATGCAACACAATGCCACATATTGAATCAAATAAGAATAGTGTAGCAGAATATGTAAGCCCAATATCAAAAGACATGTTAAATGCAATGTGTGTCGCATACATCTCAAGTTATTTATATCATTTAATAAGAAAGCAAGCAAATTTATTGTCCTGAAATGTGAGCCTTCTTATCCTCATTGGTAGAATAAGAACATAGTATCTAGCAAAAGCACATCCAACCTTTTATCACTGGAGCCAAACCATACAAGCGTTGATAACACCATTGAGTTGCATGACCCAGATTACAAATGGCAAAAATGATAGATCCTCATATAAAATATCAAATAATATTAGGGTCCATTTTATACACGTGAATTTCAAATGATATTTGAATTTTACATTATGTTGAAATTTTACAATTTTTCACTTGAAACACAAATCCAAATTCTCATTCATTTCAAATGCACACATATCCAAATGGAGCCTTACTGAAGAGATACTAGTTTAGGCTTGATCAAATAAGATAACTCAACAAGGACACTCCAAACAGCACCTAAGATCCTCCAATCTGAGAAAGAATTGCCACTTCATTTTTATCCAACAGTTTAGAAAGAAAATAAAGTAATTGTATCAGTTCATTCCTCTGAAAAAAGAGATGCTGAAAGCTCTGGTCAAAATCTGTACAGTGTTGCTCAAAATCATTGCAACTGCCAGCACACTATGTACCTCTGAAGCACAGAAACACATCTGGAGCAGCTTTTCAATGCTTCTGATACATTTCCTAAATGGAAACTGTCAGACACATATGACACATTCCTAGGCCGTTTTTGAGATTTGTGAAAAAATGAAAATGCATTTTTGCATTGGCATCATCTGGTCGATCCCAATTCCCAACCCCAAACCCTGCTGAATGCAATGAGTTTTTGTTTTTTATCTATAACTGATTTCTGTTATTTCTTTTTCCTACTTTCTACTTTTGATCAGTTTGGTATTTGTATTTTCCCCTCTTTTTAAAGGATTATTGCTGTTTTTTTTTTTTTTCAACAAAAGAATTCTGATTAATTGATTTAATGATATTTGCATAATAATATTTACTTGAATATATGGTTTTTTAAAATTTTTATATAAAAAAAATTTATTTGCACAATTGATGACAATATTTACTTGAATAATTTTTTTTTTAATTTTTATTTAAAAATTTTATATTTGTAACTGCACCACTATATTTTTAATATTTGCACGTTTTTCCACATTTCCTTTTCCTATATTTTTGAGAAATGTTGTTTCCCATGTCCGTTTCAGCATATCAGCATTTCCATTTACATGCTAACTAGGTATGTACTATCAAACAAGTGCCACATTAAGTAAATTAAACCCATGAACACATACATCTAAAGGTTCAAACCATTCATTGACAGTTTCCACGTCAGCATGCTTTGCAGAGTGCGGAGGCCAAAGGCTATAGCATACACATAGAACAATTGCTGCAAAGGATATGATACAGATATTTAGTCTAAGCATGGTAGGAGAGAAGGATAAATACCGCAATTAGTTCAATTGCCACCTGAGCAAGTTCGGCTTGCCACCTGCCTTGGTCAGTTCCAGGTGTATGGCTACCCGAATCTCGAATTAGCTCTGACAACTTTTTTCCAACCTAAAAAAGGCAAATTGAACTTAGTGAGACAAATAACAAATTGTTTGAGATTTCCTGCATTTTCAGACAATATTTATCTTCTTAAACAATAAAATGGCACAAACAACATAGGACAAAATAACATGAAAGTAAAACTATTCTGCAAAAGGAACAAAACAAGTTTATCATAGGCCGGAAAAATTTCTGTATAAGTTAAACAATAAGGTTATCATAGGCTGGAAACAATTCCGCCTATGATAAACAAAAGGAACAAAAAAAAAAAAAAATTAACCTACATATGTCCCTGAAAAGAAAAATTAAAAGAAACAGCAAAAGCAGTGATATAAAGCTTTATCCAAATAAAATATACAATCTTTTCATACATGCAAAAAATTTGCTTATACAAGTAACTCAGTCTTTACCTGAAGTTTAGTCAATATGTGAGCAATTGTATCATCCCTAGCTAGACCAAGCAGTACTCGGCATGCAAGAGCTCGAATACAGTCAAGAGCAGCAGGAGGTGAATATATGCGTGGTTGTAGAAGGTGAAGAAGAACCTTTATGCCATTGTTGGCACGAACAGCCTCCCTTGCTTGACGATATCCTTGTTCCATTTGTGCAGCAAGGCCAGCACAACCTGCTCCAGTACCTAAAAATATTCTTCGATCTCCAACCAATCCTGAAGTTGCAGTAGGAACAGGTGTTTGTGAAGTGCTACTGATGGATCTAGAAGCAGAAACTGCTGCACTGCCTCGATCACCAACACTAGACTCTCCATTACGCTCTCTTAGTTCACTCTGGTTACGTTCTGTACTTCTATCTCTAGTTTCCATGGCAGAAGCATTTGCAAGTTGGCCAGAAACATTCTGCTGGCCTTGTGCAAGAACAGGGGGTTTGTTGCTAATTGAAGGGGGTGGACAAACAAGATTGATCAACACATTTAATGCTGGCTGTATAATCTGCAAATGTAGAGAAAATACTTATGTACATTTATGACTAAGTATGAGAGCCAAAAATAGTTAGATAGAGGTCTAATATTTTTCTTACAAATACATAAAAATATTATAATAGTTAGCATGATGACAATGGGATGGTAATAATAAAGGAAAAATATTAAAGAAAAGGTGTTTACCTCAGGGTCCACATAATTACCAGAAATATTTGCTGCATCCAAAATTACAGCTATACCAACACGATTATTACTTAATGTGGCATTTACAATCATTTTGCGGCTGTCATTTACCAACGTAACAATGTGCAGAACACCCAATGCATACTGAAGCAGGTCATGCAAATACCGCTCAACAGGTGGGGCCTACAAACATCAACAAATTCGATATAACTAAAGAAATGCATGCAGGCAATGGAAATGACAAATGAATTTGGAAATGAATAACCTAACCTGACACAATTCTAACATGGTAATGTGCCCATTAAAAGCCAGGAACTTGTCAACTGCTGGAAAACGAGTCTTCACAAATGCAGAACCCAGCTTTCTATCCTTCTGTAACTGCAGAAAGACTGCATCCATAGCCTCATTACTAATGTCAAGAGGCTTGTATGCAGCCCTTACACTTGGAATGCTTCGAGCCACACTCCGATTGTTTTTATTGGGACGAATGGAATCCAAGAGCAAAAGAAGATGTGCTCTGAAATACTGTCGTAAAGCCACACAGGTGTGATAAGCTATCTGCTTCTCTGATGATGTCAGTACATCAGCTGATGAGCGATCATTACGAAGAGCTGCTGAACCAGACATGTTTAATGCACCAGAATTAACACCAGATCTCACTGAGGCAGCATCGTTTAAAAGGGCCAGTAACTTCTGTAAACCATCCTGACCATCAAAAGCATCAATAACAGCTCTGAAGACAAATGCAGCACCAAAAAATAAGGCCGCATTTTTGCGGGCTTGATCCTGAGGGCAATCAAGAAGTTGAATAGCTAACTCGACCACTTGGTAGACAACATCTGAAGGTAGTGCACATACACGTTCCATTATCACCTGCAACAATATTAAAAATTTATAGATACACTAGATGTTACCTTACAAGAAAAAGCAAAAGCAATGTTCTAATATAAAAATTAAAAAAAAAAAGGTTTGTAATTACCTGAAGAGAACCAATAGTAAATAAGCATGAAGATAGACCAAAGAATGTTTGTTCTACCCTAGAGACAGCAAGCAATTTCTGCATTCCACTGCGATCCACAAATAAAGCAGCAAATTTCCGATGAGCAGCCAAAGCACAGATGAGCTTCATCACATCAGGCAAGAGCGTTGCTCCCTTTGATGCCTCCTTATGTTTAGAACTGCGCTGTAATAATGCAAGGCACACGTCTACTCCCTTTTCAAGCAGGACAGGCCCAAGAACTTCTACATATTCCCCTAATATCTCAAGGCACTGGATGCAGTATTTTTCCCTAATCTGTGCAAGTGATTCAGAATCAGGGATGAAATATTCTTCAGCATCCTCAGGTCCTTCTGTTTCTGTACCACGAAGAGCCACTGAGTCATCATTGCTGCTACTGTTCCTGTCAATAGCCCACAACATACATCAGCTATTGCACTAATTAACAATTCAAAATCTAAAAGGGACAAAACATTAATATGAAACAACCAACCGAGAAACTTCAATTGCATTAGCAGCATCAATAACAGTAGATGCAGCTCTGGAAGCAGCTAAAACTGCAGCTTCTTCTTTGTTGGAAGATTTAAATTCCTGAGTATATAAGTTAAATATAATTACGAAGTTACACAACTTCATATAATAGAAAGTTCACCTATTATAAAAAGAATAAAAGATAAGAGAAAAATAATGTTGGGCACCTCTAAGGCTGCACTCTTGACAACTTCAGCAGCAGCATCACCAACAGCTTTGATGGCTTCAGCAGGTGCATTTGCAGCTCTAGCTTCAGCTTCAGCAGCTCTAACTGCTTTCTTGACCAGATCAGATATGTCTTTTGTTCCAATTCTGCATTCCTGAAAGCAATCATCAGAATCCTCTCGTTCCAAATTTAAACCATCAGGATTGGAATTTCCTGCACACTTTCTTGCATCTTGTCCTCTTCTCAAATCTAAATTTTTCATCAAATTCCTATCTCTAGAACTTCGTCCCTGTCCTGATCGGCTACCAGATCCTGGAGATGCCAAAACCTGCTCATTATCAAAAGCAGATTCATTAGCTCTTCCCTTCCCTCTAGGCCTTGGCCATCCACGTGAAGGCCTGCGTCTCGATGAGTCATCTCTTCCACTCTCATCAAAATCTCCAAATTTTATTTTTCCATCTCGTGGGTCTCGACCATGCAATTTGTCCCCACCATCAGCATCAATCATATCTGCCCCTTGAGGCAACCTATCAAGTGGTTCTCCACCGACTTGATCATCCAGAGCCCTCTCATCTGTTACCCTCAGATTATCTACATGAGATGCCTCCAGAACCTGCCGCACCCTACCCCTACCTTCTTCTCTGCCTCTAACACAAGTAACAGCAGATGCACTCTTGCTCTCCGTTAAATAAGTAGCATCTTTCTGGTTTTCACTCGTCTCCCCAAGGACACGAATGCGAAGAAAGTGCATAAGCTTTCCAGACAATCCAGATGTCAATACATCCTCAACTATTTGACCACCACTGCACTTCCTCAGGATGGTGAAGAAAAATTAGGTCCAACATCAAACAAACCATGTATACAACATATGTATAAAGAAAGAGAAAATTAAGCCACTAATGTTAGCTGTAAAAGCATACCCTGCCAAACATACTGAAAGAAGTCCAGTTGAATAGGTCTTCAACATTTCAGAATCTGAGGCCTCCTTTTTCCCCATTTCATGCTTCCAGTAGCGATCCTCACCAGAAAATCTAGCAGTCTCATCCATCACCCAGCTTTTTATGTTTTCCAATACAGGTTCTTCAAAAACATGTGGATACTGTAACCAATTTACAAATCATGATTCATGAAGCTAACAAATGCCCTATGTTAAAGGTAAAAATTAAAGTAAATTAAAAGGGAGAGAACATACAATCCAAGTTAGAGAACAGTTCATGAGAAGCCTTGAAGCAGCTGCCTGAATGGAGGCTGAATATCTAGTTTCAGAAAGAAACTTTGAAGATATCAATTCAAAAAATTCATCATTCTCCTGTGAAGTAAATCAGGGGAAATCTTTAGAATGAAGACTGCCAAAATATATGATCACAATGGATCAATGATAGGCTAAGCAAAAACACAATCATGCAATAATTTAGAAATAAAGCCTGAAAATACAAAGCGAAGTTTATTACCCGCACTAAGTTCCCAAGCCGACCAATAGTATGAGAAGCACGACTATTATTAAAAGATGAATGACCATTCCCTTCCACGTACCTGCACATAAATTATTTATATATTCACACGTTTATGAGTTCAAAAAACTTATAAAAAAAGTGATTTAGTATCACAACATCTAAAAAATATTTAGGCTGTAACTATTATCAGATGGACAAAAATGGGCCCAATTAGTTTGCAATTCAAACTTGGATTAGCTAAAAGCCACTGGACTCAAAACAAGCATCAACATTGTTGTGCTTGAATATCATACAGCTTAACAATGGCTAGATGGTAAGATGAAGGACAATGCAATACTATCGTCTAATCTGAATAGGAGAGAAGGATTTGTGTAGCCAGGCCAACTAGTTTGTAAGTAACAATTTTTTAGTTGAGCTGCAGGAATCAAAATGACGAGATAGAGATAGAACGTAATGGAGAATTTCCAGCACTATTTGGAAACAACTTATGCTAAAAGTTAAAACAAAGCAACCTACAGTCTACAAATTGAATACAGGAAAAAGCTCCTTCGCACCAACAAACATAATTATTCTTACAATAAGTGTTCCAAATCAATCCATTGCCAGAAAAATTCAGCATTATCATACCTGAGTTTAAATTGCTTATCTAGATCTATTACCATAAGTACAAAGTTGACATGATAGTTAAACTGAAGTATACATGCTGTAAGAGGTTCAATGAATTAAACGCGGCAACAATTAAAGGATGGATTCATCTTTCATAGTCAACTCTAGACATTTCACTTCAATTCAAGGTGCAATACATGTATCAGATAGTGTTCCTCTTTACTCGGTCTTTAAGAAAAGGGCGCTTGGGGAGGAGGGACAAGAAAAAGAGAGGGAAGCATTAGAATTGAAATGACTGCGTGACAAATACATAACAATTGTAGTAAATAAATAAAATGTAGGAATGGAAATTAAATGGAATCGGTTACAGACACATCACATAATCTAGACAGATTATAAAATGTGATACTATCAAATGATAATTATATATAAAAGCTATTGACAGAAAAAGGAGAAGACAAAGTTCATACAGAGACTCCTGAGCTTCGAGGAGAGAGGAAAGGGCGTGGAGGACGGTAGGATTAGGGTTATCCGGGGAAGATGTGATCTTATCCATCAATTTCTGTGCCTTGTCCAGCAATTCTTCCTCTTCCTTGGTAGTTCCATCTTCCTCGTCTTCCCCGACTCCTCTTTCCTGCTGCGATTGCGATTGGGATGTCGAGTGAGTATTCACTGTAAGAGAAGAAGGAGCACCAGCAGCGTGGCCTTGGGCCTCGCTCGATGATTCGTCCATGGAGGAGTACGTTTACTGTCAAAGTATCTATATATATATATATATATATCCAAGGAGAGAGATAAAGAAGCGGAATATGTACAAGTCTATATATCAATCAATTCGATTGGGTCTAAAGCCTTTAGAAGAATCAACGCAGAATAATGGTGTTTCAAAGCCCCGTTATGCGAAAACTGGAGAAGAAAAACAGAGCCCGGAGCGCGTCGCGCTTGTCTTTATAATGATAAGTATAGGCTCGGGCGCAAATGGAGCAGAGCGGAAAGTTCCCGATCAGTCCGACCCGGCCCTGCTAACCCTAGGACCCAACCCTTTTTTATTATATATTAGTCTATACCCGTCACGACTGACCCAAAAACTGTGCCGTTTTCATGAAGGTTTTATTTTAATTATGTATTAAAACTTTTTTTTTTCAATTTTATTACTAAGAATTGAAATCATACATTAAAAGTTAAAATTCAAAACCCCATAATCCTGAAAACATATATTTTTTAAGAAAATTCTTAATTATATAAAGATGTATAAATAATTTTTACACCTAATCAATCATAAATTAAGAATTTATATTTTATAACATGTAAAATCTTTTATTATTTTAATTATATGTTAATTATTAATTGGATAAATATATACACAAACAACAAAATTTCTTTTTTATATTTTGTAATTATGAAAATATACATTTATTTTATTAATCAAATTTCAATGAACTTTTAACTTAATGTTGTATCTATTGCCATTAAATTAAAGCTCATTAATAAAAATAATAATTTTTATATAGTAATATATAGATTTGTAATTCTTAAATAGTTTCAATTCTATCAAAATTAAAATTTTACTTGTTTACATAAAAAAAATAATGTTTTAGTGTTCAAGCCCATATTTAATTAAATTAAATTTTTATAAATTAATAATTATATATTTATTATAACGAGTAAAAATTTATAAATTATGTTTTTATTAAACAATAATTAGCATTTGTTATTTTTTATAAATCATATATTTTATTAATTTTAAATAAAAGAAACTTAACAAAAAAATGTTCATACTACACTCAATGAACATACTCATCCATATGCCCATCTTAATAAAATGTTAAATAAAAAAAAAAATATGACGCGAACTTCCTCTGAATTTAAAGTTAAAACAAGAATAATCAATTATATCGTATGAGTATTGAATTTATTGTTCAATTTTATAATTGAGAGTCAATCGCAATATTGAAATTTTCAACTTAGTAATAATTTTCTATTGAATACAGTTAAATTGTGATTGAAAATTTTAATTTAATTTTTAAGAGTTTAAGTATGCATAAAGATATTTTTAAATTAATTAATGTTTTAATATAATAATTTATAATTATTATAATAAATAGTAACTGAAAATTTTGACTGTGTAGGGATAAAATTAATAGAGATAAATTTTTATGTCAAAAAAATTAAAATTTTAACTTTAATATTTTATCTGTTTTATGATTAGTGGTAAAACTATTTGTAAATATTAAATTTGATAACATTATTATTGATAATGAATTATTAAGATTTTCAATAATTTAAATATAAAATGATTAAAACTTTATATCTATTTTTTTCAAATGAACTCGTTACTTCACGTGAACATGTGATATAGAATTGCAAGCCAAGTGTAAATAATTAATTCATACACGAATGTAGTTATTAATTTTCTTAAAAAGAAAATAACTGTTTGCTAGTTATAGTTATTGGAACTCACCTTTACATATTTATATATTATTTGTTGGTTATTCCATCTAAATAGGTTACCTTACATAGAATATTTAACGTAGTGTACAATATTTCCACCATAAGCGTGTGTGTGTCTGCCTGGCTTCAACTACAACAATAATTTGCAAGTTTTTTTCATATATATATATATAATGTAATGGTAGACAAATTAAAATCTAAAATGCAAGATGTGTCCCACATACATTTCATATATTAAGATAAGAAAAGATGGGTAAAAGCATAATTCATGGATCTAAGTAAATAAGTAGCAATTTTGACATCCACGAGCAGAATAAAAGAAAATCCAAGAAATTGTAGAAGTACAGTAATAATTTAGTGTGTGTAATATTTAAGGGTTGTGAGGATGGAGGCAGATAGGGAGGCCTTTAGCGGGGATTGGAAGAGGATCAACAATGATGTTCTCTTGAGGAAGGAGCTTCTCCCATTTAAACTTTTTCACAACGTTGTGCATGAAAACCAGAATTTCCAACCTAGCATATTCTTTACCAGGACACATCCTAGGTCCTCCTCCAAATGGAACAAACGTGTAAGGGGCCGGCCCGTTCCCATCAAACCTTGACGGCTCAAATTTTTCTGGTTCTGGGAAACATTCAGGGTTTCTGTGTGTGGAATTGGCACTCCAGTACAACTGCAAGCCGTCCAAATATATATGCACCAATTAATTAAAATAGAACAAAAAAAGCATGAACTCAGTACGAAGCTTAATTAATTAATTAATTAATTAAAAGAACTCACCTTCCAACCCTTAGGTATTGTGTAATCAGCATAGGTGAAGTCGGTCATGGCCTCTCGGAAAGCTCCTTGGAGAGGAGGAGCAAGTCTCATTACCTCGCATGCTACGTTCCACGAGTATTTCATCTTTTGTATGTCCTCCCAATTCAACAGCTCTCCTGGTGCTTTTGCTTTTGCGATTTCCTTTTGTTCTGTATATATTATATGTAACCATAAATTTAGTTAATTCGTGTTATATATATATATATATATATATATATATATATATATATATAGTTAGAGGAATTTTTTTTTATACCCTCTAAAACCTTGTTGTAGACTTGAGGCAACTCCGCAAGATATTTGACAACAAATGTTATGGCAGCACTGGCTGTGTCGTGGCCTCCAATAAGCAAACCAAGAATCCTATTTGCTATGTCCATTTCATTCATGCACTGCCCGTTCTCGTCTGCCGTGGTTAGCATGTGAGACAATATATCTTGTGTTGGAGATGCCTTGTTCTCCGCTAGATCAATCTTCCTTTGCTTGATAATCTTTGCCAGCTCCTTTCTCACCAAATTTGATGCTCTGATCCCGCGGTTGAAGGGTGTCCCTGGAAAATCAATAGGAATTGCTATAATCGCTGAGGCCAAAACCTCGAATGGCTTGGCAAACTTTTCCAATTGCTCGCGATCTTCCATGCTTAGGAACAAGCGACAAGCTATCGAGAAAGTGTACATTTTAGCTAATGGGAAAACAGTCACTTGTTGTTTGTTATCCCAGTCGAATGCAAAATGCCTTTGCGCAATAGCATCCATGGTGCTAATGTATCTTTGAAGTGCTTCTGGCTTCAGAAATTGCGGAAGAAGCTTTCTCATTCTCTTCGATTCCTCCTGCGAAGAGGTTTGGTTAGAGGAAGGGAAGATTTTGTTGACAGAGTTGGGCCACCATGCAGTGACCAGCTTGTTCTCATTGGAGAACAAGAATTTGTTCCCCGCTGCCCCACAAAACACTGCAGCTGGTTCGCAAAACAACGAGGTCTTGAAGACCTTGCTTGAAAACTTTGTCATTCGATCGAATATGAACTTCTCTGGCTGACCCTTTCTCCCGGTGCTTAAGAACTCTATGCTCTCGCCGATGAGCGGCCAGCCCGTATTGCCAGGGGGAAGATCCTTAACTTCGGAGGCATTGGATTTTTGTTTGAACATGATGAATAAGAATGGAAGAGTGATGAGGAAGAAGGCAAAGGGAATAAGAATGTCCATGTTTCTTCTTCTTCTTCTTCCTGTCTGTCTGTTTGTTTAACTCGACAAGAAAGGAGGAGTATGGTGGGTGGAAATTTGACCAGGGCATTTGGTTTATATAGGATTATAATCAGTAAAAGAAAGCCAAACTAGCAAGACAAAAGTTAAGAAGTGGCATCCAATCTATAATAATATTAATATTAACTACATACATATATTAAGCCGGCTGGGAATGCTTATACCGCATATTAAAGTTTTCCTTTTGTATTGCTTACTTTGATGCTGATGCTGTGGTTAAAACCAACTCGTTTCCTTAGCTAAATTATTTATTTCTTTATTTATCTCTAGATATCACATTTTGGTTGCTAGCCATATTCTTAATTTGATGGTTGACTTCATACTTAGTGATGTAATGGAATTAAATGATACAAATTTGGCATGCATATGCAACATGTTATATCTGATCACATTTAAAAATGTAAATGTAAGATATTTGAAATTTCATTTTAACAGATCTTCTCTCAATGAGATCAATTAAAATTAGAATACTTAATCTTTAATTTTATATATATATATATATATATATATATATATATATATATATATAGTTTCATTAATTTTCATGATTACTAATTTGCTTTAAGTAATTAAAAATTATAAGAATAAATTTTTTATACAATTAATTTTGACTAAATTTTAATTATACCTCAATTAATAATTCAAATAAACCTCAATTCTTAATCTCAAATGGCAATATCAAATTATTAATTCTCAAAATTAAAACAAAAACCAAATAAATACCATTAACTATTAGAACTAATCTCATTAACTAACAACCTAAAACCTGAATTTATTTCAAATCATCAACAATCAAAACAATAATCCTAACATATACAAATTACTAAATTAATATATATTGATATAAGATTAACATAATAATTAAAGTTTTTGCTAATATTAGAAAAAAATAAATAATTTAATTGATTAAAATTAACTTGATTTGTATTAATTAAAATAAAAAATTTTAAAGTATTACCACACAACATACAAGTGAATTACTAATTAGTATATTGTTAAATCCAATTATCAATAATATAATTTTAATTAGCCATTTTAAATTAAATAGTTTGGATATGAAAGCTATTTAGTACAATTAAATAAAAGCAATTGCAAGATTGCTCTAAAAAGTCTTTGGGTGCTCCATTGGTTGTCTGCGATAGAAAGTCCATGACAAATAAAATGATGACCAGGAACCCTACACTAATTATCTTGACCTTTCCACCCGGGGATCTGGTTTTAAATGATTACAACACCCTTGCTCCAATGCTCGCAAATAGCGTTATCCTAAATCAAAAGTTCAACTCGCATGATATCCAAGTTTACTGCTACATATCCAAGTTGTCATTTACAGAGTCCAGAAAAAGTTCAATCAAAGCTGGGCGAAAAGCAGTTGTTTTGGTGCTGCATTTTTCCACTTGACAACTAAATGGTGAGAACATGGCAAGAGATTTTACCTCGTAGCAGCTCTTGCACTCATGGATGAATGGTAGTTAGTGCTTCGTTGTTTCCTATAAGATTTGTAAACATCATCGTATTGACTTGCCTCATTAGGGTCAGCCACTGCCCCAAGCCCCAACCTTCCCGTGCCCGTAGATCCTGGTTTCCGCTCCACACTCCCATCAGCGTAAGCCCCAGTCTCTGGGTCAACATGTAAGTTAGGGGGTGGAGGGATGCAAGCTCCTCCTTTACGAATGGGAGTATCTCTCTCATGCTCATCCTCCTCATCTTTCGAATGAGACTTTATAACTCCCTCAAATGGGTTAATCTCTCCAATCTCTTTAAAGAATTTTGACACTCTCTCTAAAATTTCTGATGGGGATACGCTAGATGGGGGTATAACTGTTGGGATGTCCAAAGGACTCAAAGGAGAGTAGGGAACCCCGCTGCCAATCTGCATCTTTTTAACCATGCCAGGAATAAGACCAGGCGGGAACAATGGATATGGCGGTAACTTTTCACCAGCATTAGCAGGAGGTGTCTGCAAATGTGGTGCAGGCTGTTGATTGGCTGGTTGAACGGAAGAATTTACTGGCAAGGACCCTGGAAAAGTTCCAGCAGGGACTGAATTTGGCATAAATTGTTGGTTTCCTAGGGATTGTGGAATAGCTAAGGCCACTTGTTTATCATGATGATCCTGTTCTGCTACACTTTGCCTATCAGGCTGCCATTGTGGAGCATTATAGTTTGTTGGTTCATATGTAAAGCCTGCATGGGAAAAAAAATGAAGATAAATTTTTAAGCCACAGAGTTCAAACACCCAATAGTTTAATCTCAGGCCAACTTGCACTCAGTACAACTATTGGCTTGCAACAATTTATAGAGAGGAACAAGTTACCTGTAGCAGCCAAGGAATCCGCTGAAGCATTAGTTAATTCTTTTGGAGGCCCAGGAAAAGAATTTGCTGGTAGTCCACCCACCATCTCAACTTTAAGTACATAAATATTTTCTTGATCATAAACTTCCTTGGAAGCCCAGAAATGCAGAATTTTCTGTAACCGTAGCTGATTTTCATCCTTATTTTGAGGGTTGTGATAGACTCTCGCAAGCATGGGACCCAGAACTGGCTTAAATGAAAGGGCCTCATTATCAAGTTCATGGAGGTTGACCCTCCTCTGCAAACTTCAGGGTATGAATAGCAAAGAAGTCATAGAAAATTGAAATCAAATAACCGAAACTAAATGGCAATGTACATGATGCACCTCAGAGACATTAAGAAGCAAAGAATGGAAGCCACATGCAACTGAGCAAAAAAGGAAATCTAAAGGCGCTTACATTAAAAACCAAGCTCTATTTAGCCATAATCATCCTAGACAACTAAAAATTTCCTTTCTTCCTCTTATTGAATATTCATACTATCCAAGCAATTAGGCAATGAAAAAAAAAATCCCCCAACTATCCTCAGCAGATAGATGATCCAAACCAGAACACAGTAAAGCCAAAAGATGATGAAATATAAGACAAAAGGTGAAAGTAGAAATGACAACATCTCAGAAAATAACATGACAACATCTCAGAAAATAACATGACATTGTGCTGGCCTCACCCTCTTTTGAGGGTGACTCTCTTTTTATAAAGTAGGTATTTGCTAGTATTAGGTCGTATGCCATAGCAAAATCCAGGATACTTTTTCCCTCCTCATTTCGACTGCCAAAACCAAAACCTCCATGAACATTCTCCAAAGGTTTTGGTTTTGGCAGTCGAAATGAGGAGGGAAAAAGCATCCTGGATTTTGCTATGGCATACGACCTAATACTAGCAAATACCTACTTTATAAAAAGAGAGTCACATTTAGTAACTTTCAAAAGTGGGCAACATATAAGCCAAATCGACTTCCTCTTAACCAGGAAGATCAATAGAGCTCTATGCAAGGATTGCAAGGTCATTCCAGGAGAGACTTTAACAAGTCAACATCGGTTGGTGGTTTTGGATGTCAAGTTTAGGAACAATTCAAGTAAGGTCAGAAGAAATAGTGTAGCTCGAACAAAGTGGTGGCAGTTCAAAGGAGTAAAGCAAGTAAAGTTAAAAAATGAGCTTCTCGAGTCCGAAGTATGGAAGTTGGATATGGAGACCAATGATATGTGGATACAGATGGCATCAAAGATTAGAGAAGTAGCTAGAAAAGTACTTGGAGAGTCTAAAGGACATGGACCACCCTCAAAAGAGAGATGGTGGTGGAATGAGGAAGTACAAAAGGCAGTGAAGAGAAAAAGGGAATGGTATAAGAAATTATCTAAATGTGATAATAATGAGGCATATGAATAGTACAAGATAGTAAAGAAAGAGGCAAAAAAGGCAATTAGTTAAGCAAAAGCACAGGATTTTGAAAAGTTATATGAGAAACTTGAAACTAAAGAAGGGGAGAAAGATATTTATAGATTAGCAAGGAGGAGAGAAAAGAAATATCAAGATCTCAATCAAGTTAGGTGCATTAAGGATAGAGAAGGAAAAGTGTTGGTGAAAGATGAAGACATTAAAGAAAGATGGAGATATTATTTTAATGATCTCTTTAATAATAGTCAAAATGGTAATAGCGTGAATATAGATTATAGAACAATAGAAAAGAATGTGAATTATACTAGTATGATTAGATCTTTAGAAGTAAAGGAAGCATTTAAGAGAATGAAAGTGCGTAAAGCCTGTGAACCCGATGAAATACCAATTGAAGTGCGGAAATGTTTGGGAGATATGGGAGTGGTATGGTTAACTAAATTATTTAATAATATTCTAAACTCAAAGAAAATGCCTGATGAATGGAGGAGGAGTATTTTAGTACCTATTTTTAAAAATAAGAGAGACATATAGAGTTGCTCAAACTATAGGGGAATTAAACTCATGAGCCATACTATGAAGTTGTGGGAGAGAGTTGTGGAGCATCGACTACGTCATGATACTTCTATCTCTCTCAATCAATTTGGTTTCATACTCGGTCGTTCAACTATGGAAGCGATCTTTCTCATTAGAAGCTTGATGGAGAAATATAGAGATGTGAAGAAAGATCTACACATGGTTTTTATTGATTTAGAGAAGGCTTATGATAGCATTCCAAGAGATGTCTTATGGAATGTGTTAGAACAAAAGAGGGCATCTATTAGGTACATACAAGTGTTAAAAAATATGTATGAAGGAGCAATTACTATTGTGCGCATAGTGGGAGGGGACAAAAGAGATTTTCCGATCTCAATTCGATTACACCAAGGATCAGCCATAAGCCCTTACCTTTTTACATTAGTTTTAGATGAATTGACGAAACATATACAAGAGAGTATTCCTTGGTGCATGATGTTTGCAGATGATATTGTTCTGATAAATGAGACACGAGAATGAGTCAATAGAAAACTAGAACTTTGAAGAAGTACTCTAGAGTCAAAGGATTTTAAGTTAAGTAGAACGAAGACAGAATACATGCATTGCAAGTTCAGTGAAGGCCAAACTAGTGATAGGGAAATAGTTAGTTTGAATCTAGGTTGCACGGAAACGGGAGGCGGGAGCGTTTCCCCGTTCCGGAAACGTTTCCTTGCCGGAAACGTTAGGACACGGCGAGGAAACGTCTCCGGGCCGTTTCCGTAATTCCTTGAAATCGGAAACGCGTTTCCTTCGCCGGACACGCGTTTCTTTAAAAAAAAAACAAAAAAAGTCGCACCTCCGAGAAGAAAGGAGAAGGCAAAGAAAAAAGAAGAAGAAGAAGAAGAAGAAGAAGAAGAAGAAGAAGAGGAAGAGCAGAAGGAGGAGGAGTACCTGGTGGTGCAGCAGCGTGCCGGCGTCTGCGATGGGAGGTGACTGGTCTCTGCTTCCTTCCCCATCCGATCTTTGCTAATCGGCCTCCCTTCTTTGTGCTCCTTCTTCATGTCTCTGCTCCTTGCCCGAATCTCCTATTTGATTTTTTTTTAATCATTTTTTTTTTCAATTTTCACTATATTAAAACTCTCAACCTCATTTTAATATTAATTTTATTATTCTATATATTTATTATTTCAATTATTTATAATTATAAATATATAAATAATCTAATTAATTAATTAATTTCATTATTTTTTTCTTATTTTAATATTTAAATTTATTATAACTAAAACTTTCAAATATATATATATATATATATATATTATTTATTTATAAATATATCCCTATATTTTTTATATTTACGCGTTTCCCCCACGTTTCCGTTTCCTATATTTTTGAAAATGCCGTTTCCCCGTGTCCGTTTCCGCGTTTCCCCGTGTCCGCGTTTCCGTTTCCGTGCTACATAGGTTTGAATGGAGTGGTATTGTCCCAAAGTAATCATTTTAAATATTTAGGCTCAATCCTTCAAGTAGATGGGGGATGTGAGGAGAATGTTAGTCATAGGATTAAAACCGGATGGTTGAAGTGGAAACGTGCCACGGGAGTTTTATGTGATCGTAAGATTCCCAATAAGTTGAAAGGAAAATTTTACCATATAGCCATACGACCGGCTATATTATATGGTAGTGAGTGTTGGGCACTGAAAGAGTCGTATGCATCTAAGATAAGAGTTGCAGAGATGAGAATGTTAAGGTGGATGAGTGGCTATACTATATTAGATAAAGTCCGTAATGAGAGTATTAGAGAAAAGGTAGGAGTGGTGCCAATTGAAGATAAGTTGAGAGAAGGGAGATTGAGGTGGTTTGGTCATGTAAAGCGTAGACATACGGAGGCTCCAGTTAGACAAGTAGAGCATATTAGGTTAGAAGATAGAAAGAAAAAAATGGGTAGACCTAAATTGACTTGGAGGAGAGTAGTACAACATGACCTAGAAGTATTACACATTCCTGAGGATTTAACCAAAAATCGTTTAGAGTGGAGAAAGCGAATCCATATAGCCGACCCCAAATTTTTGGGATAAAGGCTTAGTTGAGTTGAGTTGAGTTGAGTATAGTATGGTAAGATGGTGCTTGGCCTATATACAATTATACAATCTTAAGTGTCCTACATTTACATAGCACGTTTGCTCCCAGTTAATGATATGGATAACCCACTCAAACCATAGCACATTTTATGATGAGTAAAGTTCCACAATCCACATTCCCTTTTTATTCCATAAAACCGAACAACCTGTGCTCCAGGTAAATTTTCATTGTGCACTAAAACTAGTAATTTAAGCATTCTCAGGAACAAGACAGAGGCCAGAGATTGAGGTAACATTTAGCAAGGAAGCTCTATCTTATACTTGATGCAATATTAAATTGGATGGTCCTTTCAGAAAGTTACCCTACAAACACAATTCTAAAAATATATTACAGTAAAAAATATTCATGCACAACAAAGAAACAACATAAACTGTCTTGGATCCATCATGATTCATGAGAATGATGAAAGCTTGTGAGAAAGGCATCTAGACAATGAATGAGGAAAAAAAAAGAAAAAGAAAAGCAAACGAAAAGGAGAAAAATATGATGACAAAGCATTGGAGCTGACAGTATAATTTAGTTTAAGAATAAGCAATCAGGCTTTGATGTACCAAAACAGCAAAGTGCAGTCCTAGATATGTACCTGTCAAAAAGAATATCATTAGCGAGATAAATAATATGCAGTTGCCTTTCAGAATCATCTAGAGCAAAAACCCTGTCCCTTAGTGCCTCAGCAAGAGCAGGTGCAAATGGAGACCTTTGCATAAACCAAATTTTGGCACCTTTAATAGACTCCTTGGTTCCATTGAGACTGTTAAGAACATTACTCAGCTCCAGTGCAACATCAGGAGGAAGTGGATCAGAAAGACCTTTAAAGGACTTGGATGGCTGATCAAAATGTAGACGTCCACGAGCCCCAAAGGCCTGAGAATGCTGATGTTGATGCTGCTGTGTATCATAAAAAGGAGGAAAAGGAGGTTGGTGCATTGGAGTACCCACCATTGAGGCTGAAGGCCCAACAGCGGGATTCATCATTGGGTTTGGCGGGGGATGCATCATTGGCATAGAAGAAGGAGGGAAAGGAGGGTTGAATGGCCCAGCTGGGGGATGTGTAGATAACCAAAGCTTGTAACGATAGTAGTTATGGCCCTCACCACCAAAGAGGAAACTATAAGCAGGATTATCCTGCTGCTTTTCACGGATCATGGCTTCAAATTCAGGGCCATTCTTGGTGGCATACTCAACAAGTTTGTCGATACGTTTTTGGAGCTCTGTATCAGATGGAGGAGCAGCTGGAGGTGGAGTGGAGTCGTAATGGCCATGGAAAGGAGAAGGATAGAGTTGAGGGGGTACATGGGGAGGGAAAGGATGGGGAGGATGTTGTTGATGAAGAAGGTGTGGATGGGGAGGAGTGTGAGGATGGAGCTGAGGTTGCTGCTGCTGCACGTGGTGTGGGTAAGGGAATTGTTGCATGGAATGATGCGGAGACATAAATGGAGGTGGAGAAAACTGCTGATGTTGAGAATGAAATCCAAATTGTGGCTGTTGCGGTTGAATATTGGCAGTTAGACATTGCTGCTGGGCAAATGCCATAGCTGGGGCTGCTGCTGTTGCATAATCATGAGCTTGTCGGTCCATCAACGTAATATGATATCCAACTGTTTGTCACTTTTCAATAAACATATCATGGAGTACCATAAGATTATTAATATCACAACCCCATTTACATGTCAGATTATATTATTACCGCAATGAGAAAGCCTGTATATATAATTTAGTAGAAACCAGAAGATTAAAGAATAGAAAAAAAAAATAATAAGGAACACACATTTTAGTCAATTTTCAAAGGCTTCAATTTGGCTGTTTTCTGACATTTGCAATAAAAGATAAGCAAAAAATGGAAAACAGTAATTGATAAAATAAATGCATTAAACTTGATGTTGAAAAACATGAGATCATATATATAATATTATATTTATATATAAGTGAATATTTCCCACACTTTGAATATACTGGTTGTTTAAAAGCAGTTAATTAGATTATCCTAAAGGATTATTGCAGACATAATTCATGACTGTTCAAACACTATAAATAAGGGATTTATGTATCTTTTACAATCCTTCAACCTTATTTACTGCAGAATGTGTGATTAATACCCTCATAGGATAACACACAAAAACTTAATGTTCTTCTTTTATTCAGGAATTATATTGTGCAACATTTATGCAAGTTGTAACCTAAACACTTGAATAAACATGCGTATTTAAAGTAATTTTGATATCCTATTTGAAATCCAAAGAGAAATCTAGACACACTGCATTTCTTAACATACTGAGCAAGAAAGAATAATCTGAGCTAATGAAAGAGTTTGCATGTCTATAGATTGAGAGCAATCAGCCAGTCAATCCATCAATCAATCAAATTATCCTACAGGCGAGGTTTGCACAGAGAGGGAGATGGCGATTTACAAAAGCTAAAGAAAGTAAGATTACTGAAAGGAAAGAAAGAAAGAAAGAAGTTAAGGTAACCTGGAATGCTATTAGAAGAAGATATCCTATTGCTGTGCTTCAGTTTTGTTGAACAGCCAATTGATTCGAGTGGTGGAGCAAATGACTAGTTAAAGAAGCACCGATTAATTAAGTGCTGAGTCCATTGAAAGTTGAAAAGCCATGCTTCCTCCGAAACAAGACGAAGGAACTCGCTCTCTTTGGGGGAAATAGGACAAGCTTCCCTTACGGAGGGTTGAGGCGTCGCTTTATATATATATAAATCTCACCTAATTATTATGTTCGATTAACAGCTTTTATATTGTTTAGTAGGTGTGCTAGTATATTGTAGTGAAAGGATTAGAGTAAAAAAAAATATATTACTGTTTTATTTTTAATGATTAATTTAAATTTATTTTTAATCACTAATAATATAGTTAAAATTATTAAAATACTTAATAATCAATAAAATAGTTAATATTATTAAAGAAATCATTAATTGTAAAAGTAAAAAAATAGAAAAAAAACGGAAGTTTATAATGGAATTAAACTTAAAAATTAACCAACGGTGACTAACTTTAATAATTTATTTTTAATTTAAAAATCAAATTTTAGTGTTTAGTAATAACAATAAGGATAAATTATAAATTAATATTTCAAGTTTTATAAAATTTATAATTAAAATTTATATTTTTAAAATGAAATATTATCTAATTTAGTTTTGATACTTATTAAAAAAAGTTTAATTTAACTTATTTTTTACTTTGAATCAAATTAGCTATTAAAAATTTCATCAAAACTCAAATTGACACAAAATTGGTATACATGAAATTCACACCTTTGGAGATGGTGAGTTTTTTTTTTATTTTAATTTATATTTTTAATTTATTATGAATTTCAATTTGCATTTAAATTTTGAATATTATATAAAATATAAAAAGGTGTTTTTTAATTTATAATTCTAATTAATTATAATTAAAATTATTTTCAATTTTCTAATTTTAGTTAATTATATGAAAATATAAAAATAATATTTTTTTATTTTATTTTAGTTAATTATAAATAATTATAAATTTGAATATTTAATAAATGTTTAATTTTAAGTAATTATATGAAAATATGAAACTTATATTTTCATATTTTTAATTTTAGTTAATTAACACTTATTATAATTTTTGAATTTTAATTAGTTATATGAAAATATAAATATAATATTTTTATTCTTTTTAATTTTATTTATTTATAAATGTAATATTTTCAATTTTAATTTCATAAATTTACTTAATTATATGAGAGTATAAAAATAGCATTTTTATTTTTAATTGTAATTAATTATTTTTAAAATAATATTTTATTATGACAAATAAAAATATATATTAAATATTTATCTATATGGTGTATGTGTCTCACTTGCATATCATTAGACTATTATGAGTTTTAATGAAAACTTTAGGGTTAATTTGGCTCAAAAGTAATAAATGAATTAAATTAAAACTAATAAGTATAAGGAGTAAATTGGACATTAATCATTTTCAAAATCAAATAATTTAATCTTCGACTACTAAAATTTTAGATAAATTATCATTAATTTTAATAAAAATAACTAAAATAACTTAACACTATTTTTAATCTAAAAACAATTTATTATATGATATTTCATTTTTTTGGTAATTTAATTCATGAGATTTGATTTGTCACGACCCAACCTATAGGCCGGACCGGCACTATGACCTGGGCCAGCCTAAAGCCCCCGAGGCCCGTAGTAAGCCTAACTATTCACTAACCCAACTCTAAGGCCCATTTGGGCCCAATTTCAAGAAATCAACCGGACAGAGTCCGGCCATAAAATGAACCTATCAACGGGGAGTTTTTGACTCACCCGACCTGTAAACACAGTAAATACTCAATTGGGGAGCTCAGCTCACCATTCACATACTTATATCATCATAAAACATATGGGAGCTCAGCTCCCTCATCCAGTCCATCAAACATACATATCATTATACATTTACAGGTCTAACATGATAATATTATTACAGACCAAAATTAAATAAATACTTCTAACATATGCGAAAATTATAGGAGTAAATAAAATTACACAAATATTGATAAACAACCTGCGAATGAGAAAAGCAGGTTAACCACAATAAAATCCTCTTATAACCTGAAAATATATTGAACAGGAGTGAGCGTTCGACTCATAGAGTAAAATATCAAATTTAACCATAATCTCTATAACTATCTAAAACTAATGCACCCTGTGGAGTGAAATGCAACACTAGAAATAATTTCACATCATAACATCAAAAAGGTAATTTGGAGCACTCACGCACCCGGTAATATCAATCATAATATATATGGGAGCTGATCCCTTATACAGCTCTCTTAATTCCAACTGTGCCAGCGAAGAACTCAGCTCGGACTTCCACTTAATAACCAAATCGAGATCCCAGCGAAGAACTCAAGCCGTGTCTACCCCGAAGGACCGAGTCCCAGCGAAGATCTCAAGTCGTGTCTACCCGTCCTATCCATAGTCCACACCACATCACACGCACGCCAACGCACGCACACTGCTCCAAATTACCACAACAACATACATGGCACTTTCACAGTTATGAATGCAACATAAATCGTGCCTAAAGTTTATCTACATAGATATATGCATATAAGTGATGCATGGGCATGCTTGAACATATAATAATAATGAAATTACAATTAAAATTAATATTTTACTCACAGACTTGACAACGATCATTGTGGCGGCTGGGCGGAGGAAGAAGGCTGTCCCGGCTCACCTGACAATTACATTACAATTATTTAATACAAATGACTCAATACAAATCAAGAAAATACCAAATACGTCATAAGTCGAGCCGAAAATCTAGCAGAGTCTCCCCTATACCTAGGACCTACCCAACCTGCAAAAGGGCTCAAAACACACTTCTAAATCCACAATCCATATATCCACAATTCAATCACATCACACAGCCCCTCCTGGGCCCATTAAATCAGTCATCCATCACAGTATGTAAAATTTCAATTTAGTCCTTATAATTGATCATTTTTGCAAAAACTGCCCAAATAAGCTCTAAAAATTCTAAAACTTTGCCCCGCGGTCTTTAGCAATATTACTAGGCTATTGCAAAAAGAATCATAATTTTCTGAGCTACCACGAATATTTTATGGATTTTTAATCCTATTTAAGCACTAGAAAATTACGAAAGCAAGGTTCGGGTTTACTTTTGCCGATTCCGACTCCAGAGACGCGCTCGGGACGTCTGACAATGGGGGGGTAGCCAAAACCTCGGTCCAATTCGGAGACTTTTCCGTGAACGTGCATTCGGCGGAAATTCACAGCACTGTCAATCGCCGAATTCCCGAGAATTGAGGATACCTACACGAAGCCCACAACACGGGGGTTAGTACATAAATTTTTCAGAATTTTCTAAGCTCATTTAATGCTCGGAAAGACACTGCGAAGTTCCGTGGGACCCACCGAAAAACGGTGTCGGAAAAATTCGAAATTTATGTCGCTGCGAAGCTCTTGACGAGTGGAGCGCTCTGGTACTCTCGGTTTTCTCATGGGATTCACGGTTTGCGAGAAATCTAGCCCGAAAATCAAAATGGGCTAAAACTTCCCGGACAAAAATTGGACAAACCGTTCAATGGATTTCTGTGTTCTTGGTGTCTATGGAAAGCTCTCGACGAGTAGATGAGTTTAGACACAAGACTCGGTCCGATTGGTGGCCGGATCGGCAGGATTTTGACCGGAAAGTCGAACGGTCGCGCGCGCTTTTCGGACGCCGTTTTTCGGCGTTCCAGGCGGCGACCTGTCGTGGGGGAGGGGTGAGGCGGCACGCCGGCGAGCTGGGGTGGCAGGGGAGGCGGCGGCGCGGCAAGGAGAGGAGGGAGGAGAGAGAAAAAGAGAGAGAAAGGGAGAGGGGTCGGACGCGCGCGGGGAGGGGGAAGAAAAAGAAGAAGACCGGTCCGATTCGATTGGTCTGATCCGGCCTGGTTCGATTCAAGATACAAAATTTTAAATTTTTACTCTGCCTCGGGACCGAAAACGAGGTCCAAAAATTTCGAAAAAATTCCAGAAAACTCAGAAAAATTCATAGACTCCAAATATATTTTTAGTTTTGCCACGTGGTCTTTAAATAAATTTTTAAAAATCATCAAAATTTATATTTTCGAAAAATTGAACCCGATTTTTAAAATCCGAAAAATCTCAAATAATTTCTTAAAATTTAAATAAAATTAAATTATCAATAATACTCATAAAATAATAAAATTTAAAATTTTGGGGTGTTACATGATTAAACATATATATTAGTCCCTATAATTTTAAAATTAAGTAATTTAATATTTAACATTTTAATAAACTCATAAGTTAATTATGATTAATTTTTCATTAAATTTAATAAAAATATCAAAATGCTTTTAACTCTATTTTTAATTTAAAATAATTTAATGTTTTAAATTTTATTTTAATAATAATTTGTATTAATATTATTTTTTTATATATGATAATATAATATAATATAATATATGAAAATATTATAAATTGATAAATATATATATAATTATTTATATATTATTAAAATAATAATAATATAAATAGAATTTTATAAAATTATAAAGATTTATTTATAAATAGTTATAATATTTAAAAATTAATTTATAAAATATATATATGATTTTGTAATTAATTAAAATTTTTAAAGACTTTAAAGTGATTAATTTATATTTTAATAATTTAAATTTAAAATATTTTAATTAAATGAGATTTTCATTTTAAAAATATAAAAATTAAATTATTAATAAAATAAAAATTTAAAAATTAAATTATTTTTAAATTAAAAATAAAAATAAATATATTTTTATTAAAATTAACTATAATTTAATAGAATAAATTTTATCAAAATTTATAAATTAAATTACTTAACTTTTAAAATATAAAAATTATATTATAAATTTTATTAAATTTTAGAGGTTAAATTACAGTTTATCTTGATAATAATATTAAAAATTATGGGCTGGTTGGGTTGGTTTGCCTCCGGGCCTAATATGGATCCGACCCTTTTATCCACATAAGTTGAGCTGTCATTGTCAACTGAACAAAACCCCTAAAGCCTCTGCTAATTGCTAAACCCTGTCCCTCTTCATTTTTCTCCACCGCCTGCAAAGCTCTAAGCGATGTTCTCCTCTCCATTCTGGCCAAAATCTATTACATCCACAAAATTTAGAGCTTTGTCGATCTCGGAAGGCCAAAGGATAGAAAAACAAAAGAAAATACGTTGCAAGCAAATGAATGAGAGGCGATGAGTCAAATGCCAAGGAGCTTTTTATTGGTTTCCAATTTTCCCTCGTCCTTCTTCTGTAAAACTTCTTCTTCACCGTCGTGTCTTCCTTTTATGGCCAAGGTGTCTTTTACTCTTTCTCTCTCACACACAGACGCGCACACACGTAGCACACATACAATGCTTAAATTTTGTTCTCTCTTAATCGTCATTCGTTTCCTTAGTAACCTCTCTTTGATTTGATATTGTTTTTGACCGTTGCTGAATTCTCTGCGTATGTAGAAATGGAAATCATTTTGTACGAAAAAGACTGGCAATTAGATTTTTCAAAATTTCATTTGTTTTTTCATCCCCCTATTCGCTTTTCTCAGCTGCTGTTCGATTATATGCTTAAAATTCATTTCTGGGTTCTCTGTTATGTGATTATGAATGCCTGAACGGTGCATAACGTATTTCCTCAGTCTTCTTTTTTTTCGTCTTTATGTTCATTTTATATTTCTTTTTCGTGATTCAAAGTTATGGCCTTGGTTTGCAGTTGCAGTGCCGAGCACTTCAGAATCATTCAGCCTTTCATTTTCTTTCTTCACCATTTGGTACGTGTCACGAATACGGACAATGCTCTCAGCTTCGATTGAGAAATCCCAGAGTGTCATCCGTGATCTCTATCAACTACTCAAAGGTTCCACTGTGCCTCGTCGATGGGTCTGTGAGTGTATCAGCTGTTCACTCATGTTTAAGAGCTGGATGTCTTAGTTCGTCTTTGAACAAGGTTATCGCTCTGAGTTCACGTAATTATGGAGCTTTTGCCAGGCGACATTTTTCTCAAGTCTCTAGGGTAAAAAATCAGAATCAAGATGGTCAGTTTGGCAAATTTTTTAAGCAGGCAAAGCTTTTGACTTCTCATGTCAAAAAGAAAGCTATTAATTCTGGAATTTCAGCTTCCAATGATGTCAATGCCATGGCATCGGCTGAAGAGATGGTTGGAGATGTGAAGCTGGGATCCTCTTTTTCCACTTCTACTTTAAGCAATAATAACCCCAAATCCAAAGTTAGGGGAAGACAGAAGAAGCAATCAAGAGCTAATACAGAAAAGGAACAACCTTCTGGCATCATGGCCTCAGATGAAGCTGCTGTCATGGATTCTTCTCAACTAAAGAGTTCCAGCACCATAAAAAGTAGCCAGAGTCCCAACGAGGGTTTAGAGGTTAGTAGCTATTAATTGGTGGAAGAGTCAAGATTTAGTGCTTTACTCAGTTGCAAAATTTTAATTAACACCATTTTTTTTTCAGAAGAAATCAAATATGAAGACACCCAAGGATTTGCTTGATGGTTCTGCATCATCAAAAAACCAGTCCAACAAGAAAAACAGAAACTCTAGTGGAAAGGGTAAGTCTGTGAAAGCAGTTAATGAATCAGGAGTGAAACTGAAACCTCAAGCAATGGACAAACTGAAACCTTTGATTCAAGAGGCGCTAAAGCCACTATATCCTCCTACTGGGAAATCTGTTGTGGTGGTTGAGTCCATTACAAAGGCGAAGGTCATTCAACGGTACCTTGGTGATATGTTTGAAGTTTTACCTAGTTATGGTCATGTAAGGGACTTGGCTGCAAGGTCTGGTTCTGTGCGACCTGATGAAGACTTTAGTATGGTATGGGAGGTTCCTGCTGCTGCTTGGACTCATCTTAAGAGCATCAAGGTTGCTCTAAGCGAGTATGCTGCTTTACTTAAAATTTTCATTATTACCAATGTTTATTGAGGGTCTAAGTTGGGCTGAAAATAATATACTGCCGTGTGCTCTTTCCTGTCAATCTAAGGTTTAACTTTCATGGTGAGGGGAGGTTTTAATTTCCATTTTGATCATCATATTTAAGTTATACAAATTGCAACTAATTCAATGTGACTTTTCTTCTTGTGGTACTTGCCTACCCTTTTGTGTACTTCTGTTATATATCTCCAAATTCTCTCATCCTTTTGCATTGTTTCACAGAGCAAAAAATCTTATACTTGCATCAGATCCTGATCGTGAAGGAGAGGCAATTGCTTGGCATATTATTGAGATGTTGCAACAACAGGATGCTTTACGTCAAGGGATTACTCTGGCCAGAGTTGTCTTTCATGAAATAACTGAGGAATCCATAAAACATGCCTTGCAAGCTCCTAGAGAAATTGATTTGAACTTGGTTCATGCTTACCTTGCACGGCGTGCTCTTGATTATTTAATTGGCTTCAACATTTCACCATTGTTATGGAGGAAATTACCAGGTTGCCAGTCAGCTGGACGTGTCCAATCTGCTGCATTGTCTCTTATATGTGACAGGGAAATGGAAATTGATGAATTTAAGCCACAAGAGTACTGGACTATTGAAGTTGAATTATACAAAAACAATCCCGGTTCTTTGGTGAATACTCACCTGACCCATTTTGACTCCAATAAGTTGAATCAGCTTTCAATTAGCTCACATACAGGGGCAAAGGATATTGAACTGAAGATAAAGGATGCACTTTTTCAAGTTGCTGGTGTTAAAGAAAGCAAAATGAGGAGAAATCCTCCCACACCTTATATAACGTCAACACTTCAGCAAGATGCAGCAAACAAATTACATTTTCCTTCAATGTATACAATGAAGGTTTGAGTGCATTTCTCCATTTCATTTCTTTACAACAGGAATTAGATTTTACATATTTACACTACCTTTTAGCTGGTTCATGTCTTATTGGACCACATAGCTTATTATTCCTGTTGTTCTCTCTAGCTAGTAGCTAGACTTTATATTGAAACTTGATATTCCTTATCCTTCCTCATTATTTTCCTTGATGTTTTCCTGGTTTTCAATTTTTATTATGTTCCTTTCTTTCTTACTTATTTTAATCATGTGGATGTAGCTTGCGCAAAAACTTTATGAAGGGATTCAGTTATCAGATGGGAAGGCAACGGGTTTGATAACATACATCAGAACAGATGGACTGCATGTGAGTGTCATTTTGCCTGCATGGATATTCCCTTTTCAGCCACACTTGATGAGGTGTCTTGTGGTCTGCAAGTGCCAGATGTTGGCCAGATGTGTTACATATCTTCGTTGTCTTTAATCTTTTTCTCATTTAATTATCTATATTTGCTATAGCTTTTTCTGTGAAGTTGGTAGTCATGACTCGTGACTGTATTCTTCTGTCTGACTGGCCCGCATAAAAAAATAGTTGTCTGGACATTTTTCTCAGTTTTAGGCTGGTATCTAAAAAATTTTCTGCATTCATGCTGCATATACACTCATTCAAGTTGCAACTTTTTGATTTTTTCACATGGGACAGCTTTATTGCTTTTCCCTAGGCAGGAAGTGGAAGTAATTTTAGGGTTAAGAGTTTATAGAGTAAATGGTTCAGGGTTTGTTGTTTGGTTATAAAGTATAACTGGATTAACTAATGCTACTGTGGAAAATAATAAGGGTTTCGGAACTGTAGAAGATAACTGAAAAGGGTTTGATTTGGTGTGCATATTAGAAACAAAGGAATACTGACTGGTGTATGGTGTGCATATTTAAGATGTGGCTGTCCATTTAAAGTGCCTTAGTGTAATAAATTGAACAGGAAGAAGATAGTTGTTTTCTTGTTATACAATTAAGGTTTTAAGTAAATACCTTGATGTATTGAGGTTGCAAAAGTTTTAGTTATAGTCGGAGAATTAATTACTGATATAAATGCAAGGAATGGTTAATTCGCATCATCAGATTTAAGCATGGAATTTTAACTAAAAGGATAACACTCACATGTTCACAGATACTTTTGCAAATCAACTCTTATATCTCCGTTCTTGCCTCTTGGTTATGTGAATGCGTGATTTGCTACTAATTTATCCTTGGGATATGTTACATACTATAGAAGAAAGTATAATAGTAATAGGAAGGGGAATATTGGCGGGAAAGGAAGCTAGAGTGTATTACTGATTTTGTAACAGAATTGGTAACTGCCAATTTTGACTTTAGAGAAAGTAGTTACTGAGTTGACATATAAATTCTCAAAGAAGCTAATCTTATAATTTGTAGAAAGGGATGATTCTCCTTAATTTCAATTAATCTGTACATGGGTATAAATATACAATTGATTTATATAATTGTGTTCTACTAATTAGGAAGAAATCCTAAATAAGAAATCCTAAATAGGAATACAGAATACAGAATATACAAAGAAATAATATAGTGATTGACTTTCCATAACATTCTCCCTCAAGTTGGAGCATAGATGTTAATCATGCCCAACTTGTTACAAATGTAGTCAATCCTAGCTCCATTCAGAGCTTTTGTGAAAATATCTCCTAACTGCTCTCCAGTTTTGATGTGTCCTATTGAGATGATCTGTTATTGAATCTTTTCACGAACAAAGTGACAATCAATCTCAATATGTTTAGTCCGCTCATAAAACACTGGATTAGAAGCAATATGGAGAGCAACTTGATTATCACACCACAATTTCGCAAGCAGGGAGGTCTTAAAACCTGTCTCATCTAGTAATTGAAGTATCCACATTACCTCACATATTGATTATGCCATGGCTCTGTATTCTGATTCAGCACTTGATCGAGAAACTACACTCTGCTTCTTACTTCTCCAAGACACCAAATTTCCTCCAACAAAAACGCAATATCCAGTAGTTGACTTCCTGTCAACCTTAGATCCAGCCCAGTCGGCATCTGAAAAACATTCAATATTCAAATGTCCATGATTATCATATAACAAACCTCTTCCTGGAGCGCCCTTCAAATAATACAAGATTTGTCCCAAGGCTTCCCAATGAGCAACAGTTGGGGAAGACATAAATTGACTTACCACACTAACGGCATAAGCAATGTCAGGACGAGTAACTGTAAGGTAGTTCAATTTTTTTACTAATCTCCTGTATCTCTCTGGATCTTCAAACAACTCACTATCCCCTGCTAACAGTTGTAAATTTGGAATCATTAGTGCACTGCAAGGCTTAGCACCTAATTTTCCTGTCTCTGTCAATAGATCGAGGACATATTTTCTTTGAGATAAGAAAATACCCTTCTTGCTTCTCATAACTTCAATACCTAAGAAATACTTTAACAATCCCAAGTCTTTGGTCTGAAACTGGGTTTGGAGGAAGGTTTTAACAGATGAAATACCTGCAGAGTCACTCCCAGTGATGACAATATCATTCACATAGACTATCGGGAGAATTAGACTAGCCTCAAATTGCCTATAAAATATTGAGTGATCACACTTACTTTTTGCATACCAAATTCCTGTACTGCTTCACTGAATCTCCCAAACCAGGCCCTAGGACTTTATTTTAAGCCATAAAAAGACTTTTGAAGCCTACAAACTTTACCCAACTCCCCCTGAGCAACAAATCCAGTTGGTTGCTCCATATACACCTCCTCCTGAAGATCACCATGAAGGAAAGCATTCTTGATATCCAATTGGTGCAGGGGCCAATCATATGTAGCTGCTAAAGAGATAAACAAGCGAATATAAGTAAGTTTAGCTATAGGAGAAAAAATGTCAGAGTAATCAACCCTATATGTCTGAGCATATCCTTTTGCCACAAGGTGTGCTTTTAACCTAGCCATAGAACCATCAGGATTTACTTTTACTGTAAATATCCATTTACAACCAATAGCTTTCTTACCAGTGGGCAAAAGCAATAGTTTTCATGTACCATTAGCATCTAAAGCCTCCATTTCCTCTTTTATAGCAGCATATCAGCCAGGATGAGACAGTGCCTTACCAACAATATTAGGGATAGAAACAGAGTCTAAAGAAGTAACAAAACACTGAGAACAAGAAGACAATTGATTATAAGAAACAAAAGAAGAGATAGGGTAAATGCATAAACGCTTACCTTTACGAAGAGCAATGGGTAAGTCTAGGTTAGAATCATGATCAGTATGAGGTACAGGATCTCCCAACGAAGTAGCTGGTGGAGGATCTGAGTCAGGAATCTCCAATCTCCTGGAATAAATATGAACAACGGGAGGTTGAGTAGGTCTAGAGATAGAAGGAACAGGATGTGAGAGAGGACTAGACATTGGTTGGACAGTATATATTAAGAGATCATCCTCCCCCCCCTGACTCTCATATACAGATGATTGAGGAAAGAATGGAGTGGACTAAAAAAATGTGACATCTGCAGAAGCAAAATAACGATTAAGAGTAGGAGAGAAACAGCGGTACCTTTTTTAGAGCCGGGAGTACCCAAGGAAGACACATTTGAGAGACTTCGGATCTAATTTAGTAACCTGTGGACGGACATCACGTACAAAACAGGTACAACAAAAAATACGGGATTCAACAGGGAACAAAGATTTAGTAGGAAACAAAGCAGTATAAGGAATATTCCCATGAAGGCAGAAGACGGCATACGATTGATAAAAAAGTATGCCGTAGAAACTGCATCCGTCCAAAAGTGTTTAGGAACTTTCATATGAAAAAGAAGAGCACAAGTTACCTCAAGAAGATGTCGATTTTTTTTTTCAGCCATGCCATTTTGGGATGGGGTATCAACACAGGAAGACTGATGAAAAATGCCATTTTGTGTCATATAAGAATGAAATTGTGCTGAAAAATATTTTTTTGCATTGTCACTTTTTAATATGTGTACAGAAATATTAAATTGAATTTTAATTTCATTACAAAAGGCACAAAAGATAGAAAACAATTCAGAACGATTTTTTATTAAATATAACTAGGTAACACGAGAGTAATCATCAACAAAAGTAACGAAATAACGAAATTCAATTTTAGAAGTAACAGAACAAGGATCCTAAACATCAGAATGAACTAGCTCAAAAGGGGATGAAGCCCATTTATTGACTCTAGACACATAAGGCAAACGATGATATTTTGCAAACTGACACGACTCACATTTTAGTACTGATAAAAACTGAAATTGAGGACACAGCTTCTTCATAATAGACAAAGAAGGATGGCCCAATTTACAACATAGTTATTAAAGGCGCGCAGTGCGCCTCGAATCAGAACTCACGGGCTCGGTCCTAGCGCTCATGCGGGAGAAAGCGAGCAACATTCACCAGGCTCTCTCCTTATGCATCTAGGCGTGGGCTTTGTTCCAGGCGCAAGGCTAGAAAGGCGCGCCTTTTTTATTTCTACATTCGGCGAGTACTTCCATTGACAAAAAGCACTACCACCCAACTCGAAATTTGTTGATCTAGAAGTTTTCAAAATTAGTATCGTTGGTGATAACTAGTTACCAAAATCTCATCAAACTAACATACTCAGGATTACAAACATCTCATATTTTCATTTTTAACACTACCACTCATTATCTTTTTCAAAAAAAAAAAGTTAATACTCCTTTAGAAGATGAATAATAAGAGGATGAAGGTGTAGAAAAAGATGAAGAAGATATAGTTACTTTCTAATTTCTTAATTTTAGTTATGAAAGATTAAAAGACTATTAAAATTTTAATAATTTAGCACTTGAATGCTTATATGTTATTATTATTTTTAGTTTTATGTTATTTGAAGTTTGATGGAATATTCATATTTATTTATTTATTTTTTTTGCGTCTCATCTCGCTCAGGCGTGCGCCTTCGCCTTGCGCCTAGGCTCCAGGACCCCTTGGCGCCTTAGTGCGCCTTGAGCTTTTAATAACTATGATTTACAATGAGCTTCATGAGGTGTTTAGGTACTGGAGCAAATAAGTGACTACGGTACATGATTTTTCAGAATGTAGAGACTAACTAACTCAGGTTCTCTACTAATAATCTGCTTCGTTGTACGATCCTGAAACAAACACTGGTCAGAAAAAAATGAAACAGAATAATTAAAGGTACGAGTAAGTTTACTAACAGAAAGTAGATTAAAGAGAATTTTGGTAAACACAAAACAGATGACAAAGAAATTGACGAAGTGGAGTTCGCAGTTCCAGAATTCATGACACAAGAAATAGAACCATCAGCTAAAGTAACAGTAGAGGAAGTGAGATTAGACTGAAAAGCAGATAGAAGACTAGAATTACCTGTCATGTGATTTGTCGCACCAGAATCAATAACTCATTTGGATGAGGAAGACACAAGGCATGTAGTGGATTTACCTGACTCAGCGATCGCAGTGACAGGGAAACTGGTAGACTTTAGAGATGTCTGATACTGGGAAAACTGTACAAAATCCTCTGCAGATATCAAAACAGTTTTCTCAAAGGAAGATACTGTAGAATCCTTTGCTGCCATATTTGCCATTTGTGATCGCTGATTTTTCCTCTGAAGTTGCGGACAATTATATTTTGTATGGCTAGGCTCATGGCAATAACAACAAATGACTCATCTTGAGTTTTGATTAGAACTAGCCATCCCATTACGCTGATTAACTCTGTTTTCTGTAATTTTTCCTCTACTTTCTCCTCTATTACTCTGTTGTCCATTTGGATTACGGCTAATAAAAGCACTACTGGCAGGCTGTGAAGATTGAGTACTCTCTGTACGAAGGACCCGTGTGAATGTTTCATGCAAAGGAAAAATCTCAGAACTGAAGAGAATATGAGATTTAGCAGTCTCATACTTTGAAGGAAGGCCTGCAAGAAAACTCATAACAGCTAGTTGTTCCCGTTAGGCCTGCTGAGCTTTCACATCAGAACTAAAAGGCAACAATACATTAAGTTCCTCATATACCCGTTTAAAATTCATAAAATAAGCCGTAAGAGACTTATCCTCTTTCTCAGCACGTTAGAATGCCTTACAAACATTATAAATACGGGAGATATTCCCTTTACCAGAATACAGAAAATCTAAGTAATGCATCAATTCCTTAACAAATTCACAGTGATTAATTAAACTAAGTACCTCACTGTGAATCAAGTTTCGAAGCTGCAAAAACAACCGAGCATCTTCCCTTAGCCAAGTTTGCTGTGTATCATCAGTAGGTGGGTCTTTAGTAAGGTGATCATCCTTATCAATGCTATGCAAATAGACCCTAACAGTCTTACTCCACTCCAGGTAATTCGAACCATTAAGTTTGTGTTCCGTGATCTTAGTCATCACCGGAATCACATTAGAAATAACATTCTTATTGTCTGCCATTTGTTGAGATAAAGAAAATTAACCGAAACGCTAATCCAAAGTGCTTACAGCCGCAAAATAACCCAAAATCATAAATCAAGTAAATACCGAAATAGGATCTGAGAGCCAAACCTCAGAAGTCCTTTAGTGGTGTACTGGATCAGGCAACAGCACACAGTGATGGAATGAGGGGGTTGAGGCGACGCCGACGATGCTGATCGGAGTCGAAATCGTTGGCGAACATGCCTCCACGCGCCGGCGAGTGAAGAAACGGTGAGAATCTGAGTTGGGTGCGTGAGCCTCACGCACTTGGATTCCGGCAACTGGATCAGAGGAGACGGCTGGTTGGCGGCCAAGGTCTCTCTTGAGCTGGGTGGTGAGAACAAATAGTCACCCTAGATAGATGACCTGCTCTGATACCATGTAGAACGAGATGATTCTCCTTAATTTCAATTAATCTGTACATGGGTATATATATACAATTGATTCGTATAATTGTGTTCTACTAATTAGGAAGAAATCCTAAATAAGAAATTCTAAATAGGAATACAGAATACAGAATATACAGAGAAATAATATAGTGATTGACTTTCCATAACATAATTCATTCAAGAATTATCAAAGAAATAATACTTCTCAATTCTCTCTCAATTTTTTCTCTGTTCTCTCTCTCTCTCTCTTCTCTAATTTTTCCCTATTTTTCTTATAATTCTCTGTTAGGGTTCCTTAACCTTAACATTTGGTATTAGAGCAATCAGATCCAAGAATCAGTGGGTAATTGGTTCCTGGAAGTCAGAAATGTAACTAGATTAGTTGTGGTGAGTCCTGAGATGGTGAAGATTGTTGAGCTGGAAGAACAAGTGGGGAATTTGCTGGAAGTTTCTTAGAATCTTCAAGCAGTGGCTTCAAGAATTGTTGGAGATCTTAAGGAATTAAAGAAGATATGATGAAGAAAACCGAGGCTCAGAATGTCATCTTGGAAGAATTGCGAGCCTACATGAGTGCTGGAAGGAGTAAGGAAGTTAGTAATTCTGGGGAAGGTGGAAGTAGATCTGAAAATTTGGATCTCAGTCAGTTTTGGGAAATGGCATGGGTTTATTACCTAACCCTACAAGGATTCAGAATTTACAGAATATAGGTAACCTTAATAACAACCTTGGAAAATTTTCTTTTATGGAAGGTATGCCACAGATTTTGCCCAATATAGAGTTGGTTACTTTTGATAGGAAAGAACCTAGGGCTTGGTTGAGAAGGTGTGAAAAATATTTTGAGATCTATAAGGTTCCTATTGGTCAAAAGGTACCAATAGTGAGCCTGTTTTTGGTGGATAGGCCTGATGCATGGTTCCATAATTGGAACAGGGGTGGAGTACATTCTTGGGAATATTTTGAGAAGGGAATTTGCAGTAGATTTGGGGATGAAGGGCTAGAGGATTTAGTAGAGAGTTTTATGAAACTGAGGCAGGAGGGATCTTTAGAGGAAAATCAAAGATGAATTTGAGGAATTGAGAATAAGAATGGAGAGATTAATGCCTGAATTAGGTGAATCCTATTTTCTGTCTGCTTTTATGGGGGTTTTAAAGGATGAAATTAGGTTGGTTGTTAGAATGATAAAGCCTGTTTCCTTATCTCAGTCTATAGACGTAGCTAGGCTTCAAGAACAAGTGTTGGAAGTCAGTAAAAAGCCTAAGAATGCCAGTAATTTTTCCAAACCTTTTAGAAGCCAATTTACTGTTCCTTCAACTCCATATCAAACTAATTACCCAAACCAGTATGCCAAGCCATATCAGACCTATCAAAACCCTCCAAGACCACCAAATTTTGACAAACCCAGTCCTACAACAATTAAAACTCAGTCTAGTACCAACTCACCCAATCCACTGCCTGTTTCTACTTCATCTTCAGTACATAAACCAACAAATTCTTCTTCAAACTCTGTTAAGAATCAGCCTAAATCATGTTACAGATGAGGGGACAAGTATTTTCTAGGGCACCAATGTAAGCAGAAATCATTAAATGCAATTTGTGCCGAGGATAAAGATGATGATGGAGGTGAAGAGGAGTGGTTTGAAGCAGGAATGGAGATGGAGGAAAGGAGAAATATGGAATACAATACTCTGTCAGTTCATGCACTAGAAGGTAGTCATGGTATTGATACAATAAGGATGTTGGGGCTTCATAAAAACAGGTAATTGGTGATATTAATTGACAGTGGTAGTACCACCAGTTTCCTCGACAAAAGAATAGCTAAAGAATTGAAATTGGAGTTGGTTTCAACACCATACACTGCTATTACAGTGGCAGATGGGAGGAAATTAGGGTGTGATTTACAGTGTCAGCAATTTAAATGGAAAATGGACACTAATGAGTTTAATTTTGATTTGAAGATTTTGGATTTAGGGGTTTTTGATGTGATATTAGAAGTGGATTGGTGAAAGAAGCGTAATACAATACTGTTTGACTTTGAGGCATCAACAATTACTATTACTATGGAAGGAAAATCAGTAGTTTTGCATGGCATTGGAGAGGGTAAGCTGTAGTCTAGGCTTTGGTATTCTGCCAATATATTGAGGAAAGATGGTAAGGATTTTTAGACTCCTTTGTTTTGTTTTATGCATTCTGACCATTCCTTGCTATCAGCTACTTCCAATTTTGGGTGTGATGAGAGACTGCAACAATTACTCCAGAAATATAGTAGCATTTTTGAAGAGCCTTTAGGGTTACCATTTTTTAGAAGTCACAATTATGCTATTCCTCTATAGCATGATGCTCAGCCTGTTAATATTAGGCCTTACAGATACCCCTATTACCAGAAGATAGAGATTGAAACATTGGTAAAAGATATGCTCTCCTCTTCCATCATTCAACCTAGCACTAGCCCCTATTCTTCTCCTGTTCTTTTAGTGAAGAAGAAAGATGGGACATGGAGGTTTTGTGTTGATTATAGGAGACTCAATGACTTGACAGTTAAGGATAAGTTTCCAATCCCTATTATTGATGATTTGTTGGATGAATTGCATGGGGCTGTGATCTTTAGATTTGAGGGCTGGTTACCATCAAATAAGGATGAAGGTGGATGATATTCCTAAGACTGCTTTTAGGACACACCATGGGCATTTTGAATTTAAAGTGATGCCTTTTGGGCTTACTAATGCTCCTGCTACATTTCAGGCCTTAATGAATCACATTTTCCAACATTTTTTAAGGAAATTTGTACTGGTATTTTTTGATGATATATTGGTTTATAGTAGGGATATGGAGAGTCATTTGGAGCATTTGGAACAAGTGTTTGAGGTGCTGCTGGCTCAACATCTTTTTGCTAAACGATCTGACTGTTTCTTTGGGCAAACTGAAATTGAATATCTTGGGCATATCATCTCAAGACAGGGGGTTGCTACTGATCCAAAAAAGGTTGCTATTATGGTAAACTGGCTTGTTCCTACTTCAGTCAAAGATCTTAAGAGTTTTTTGGGACTTACAGACTATTATAGGAAATTTATAAAAAATTATGGGGTTATTTGTCAGCCTCTAATTGATCTATTAAAGAAGGATTCATTTCACTGGGATGCTACTGCTCAAAAGGCTTTTGAGAAGCTTAGGGAATTAATGTCTACAACTCCAGTTTTCGCTCTACCAAATTTTTCTAAGCCGTTTGTAATTGAGACAGATGCTAGTAATTCGGGAATGGGAGCAGTGTTGCAACAATAAGGGCATCTTATTGCCTTCATTTCTAAGGCTTTTGGGCCTAGGAGTAAGGGTTTATCTGTGTATGAGAAGGAATTGCTAGCTATCACTTTTGCAGTGAGTAAATGGAGACATTACCTAGAACAGGGTTAGTTCTTTATTAAAACTGATCATGAAAGTATAAAATACTTACTTGAGCAGAGGTTACATACTAATTTGTGGTAGAGGGGTATTTCTAAATTGTTGGGGTTGGACTATAAGATACTGTATAGGAAGGGAATTGAAAATAAACTGGCAGATGCTTTGTCAAGAAGGCCTGCAGACTTCCATTCTCGTGTTATTCAATCTATGGTAGTTCCTGCTTGGATGCAGCAAATGGTGGAAAGTTATGAAAGGGATGATAAAGTCAGAGAGTTAATTCAGAAGCTCTCTTTGGACCCTAATGCTATTGCAGGCTATTAGTTGAATAATGGTGTCCTATATTACAACCATAGGCTGTATGTAGGGAATTCTACAACTTTGAAGCATACCTTATTGCAAACTTATCACAATTCTGCTGTGGGAGGCCATTCAGGGGTTAATGTCACTTATTTGAGATTGAAAAGGTATTTCTTTTGGCCTGGTATGTTGAAAGAAGTGATTGAATGGATAAAGTCTTGTGATGTATGTGCAAAATGTAAGGGTGAAACATGCCCTTATCTAGGAAAATTGCAGCTTCTTCCCATTCCTTCCCAAGCTTGGCAGGAAATTTCTATGGATTTTATTGAGGGTCTCCCAAAGTTAAGAGGTAAAGACACTATTCTGGTGGTAGTTTGTAGATTGACAAAGGTGGCACACTTTATCTCTGTCACATCCTTATACAGTAGCATCGGTAGCCCATGTTTTTTTGGATACTGTTTTTAAACTTCATGGGGTTCCTCAAGTAATTACTTCAGACAGATATAAAGTCTTCACAAGTCTATTTTGGCAGGAATTATTCAAGTGTTTGGGGGTTAAATTGGCTATGAGTTCAGCTTATCACCCTCAATCAGATGGCCAAACTGAAATGGTGAACCAGTGTATTGAAGCTTATTTAAGATGTATGGTTCACTTGAAAGCTGCAACATGGGTGGACTGGTTATCTCTAGCAGAGTGGTGGTATAATTCTTCATTTCATAGTGCCATTCGAATGTCACCTTTTGAGGCTCTATATGGGTATGCCCCTCAATTCTTGCCTATGTTTCCTTTTGATTGTGTGAAGGTAGGAGCTGTAGATACCTTTATCCATGACAGGCAGCAGCTTTGTTCTCTTCTCCAGGCCAATTTGTAACAGGCTCAGAACAGGATGAAGCAGCAAGCTGACAAGGGCAGATCTGAAAGGGAATTTTCTTTTGGAGATTGGGTATGTTTGAGATTGCAACCTTATAGGCAAACCTCAGTGGCGCTGAGGCAGAATTTGAAATTATCTACTAAGTTTTATGGGCCATTTCAAGTAATTGCTAGGGTGGGCAAGGTGGCTTACAAGTTACAATTGCCATCTTCTTTTACAATTCATCCTGTTTTTCATGTTTCAATGTTCAAAAAGAGGATTGGTGAGGGGATTACTTCAGTTTCTAAATTGCCTATTGTGCAAGAAGATCAGTTTGTAGTTTTTCCTGAGAAGGTATTACAGACTAGAGTGGTTTCCAGGAGAGATCAGAAGGTAGAACAAGGACTTATTAAGTGGTTTCAATTGCCTAAAGAGGATGCCACCTGGGAAGATAGATGTTTTTATTACTGCTTAATTTCTAGAACAACCACTTTCTTGGGGAAAAGAAAGTGCTGAAGGAGGGGGTATTGTTACATATTATAGAAGAAAGTATAATAGTAATAGGAAGGGGAATATTGGCGGGAAAGGAAGCTAGAGTGTATAACTGATTTTGTAACAGAATTGGTAACTGCTATGTTTGACTTTAGAGAAAGTAATTACTGAGTTGAGATATAAATTCTCAAACAAGCTAATCTTGTAATTCATTCAAGAATTATCAAAGAAATAATACTTCTCAATTCTCTCTCAATTATTTCTTTGTTCTCTTTCTCTCTCTTCTCTAATTTTTCCCTACTTCTCTTATAATTCTTTGTTAGGGTTCCTTAGGATATATTGTTCCTCTAGAGGACTAGCATTGGCATGACTGTAAAGTTGCTTCACAAGTTTAAACCACAGAAAGAGTCTCCTTGTGAATGCATAGGGAAGGTTGTGTGCATCTAAGTCTAACCCTTATGAAACTGATAATGCAGGATGTCTACTGCAATAGGATGCCCTTTTGATATAAAATGTTTCTAAAAGTTCAATGCTGGCTTTTTATTCCTGTTATATTTCTAACACTTATTATTATTATTTTTTTTTTGGCTCTCAGATTTCGGATGAAGCAGTCAAGGGAATACGTTCCTTGGTGATTGAAAGGTGAATAGCATAGGTTTCTACTACTTATTCATTTTGATTTTTAATATATTGCTGTATTCAGTGTTCACTGTCATCTCTTGAAATTGATTTGTCGTTTAATGTTTGTTTAGAGACCCTAATTGATTTGTTAGTTGCAAAGTGTCTACAAATCAACATATTTTCTTTATACTCCCACCTCTACTCCTATGGGAAGTGTATAATAGTGGAACTTTCTGGGAAGGAGGAGTTTTTGGGTAATTTGTTACTATCCTTTTGATCTGGTGGTTTCACAAAGTCTGCAGTATGAGATTTATTGTCATTGAGGATGGTGTTATATACCATTTTGTCCCCTTCTCTTGGTTATGTTTGTCCTCTTTCTTGGCTTTTTATCACTCATTTGCATTCTAGATTGCTATTCTCATTGTTCTTATTGCCTTTTTCTCTATGTTATGAAAAGAGAAAGGTAAGTGTTGAGATTAGAGAGAATTGAAGAATTTCTTGATGTATTTTAATGTGTTACAATGATTCAAATTTATACATAAAAGCTAGAGCCTTAATAGGAAAGAAAATAAAAGCTAATAAATACAAATATCCCTAATATCACTAATTTATATTCTAATTTATAGCTAATGCACTAATTAAGAGATTCTAACACTCTCCCTCAAGTGGTTCATGCATGTTGAACATGCCCAACTTGTAAACTAGAGTATGCAACACCTTACAACTTAACCCCTTAGTGAACACATCAGCTAACTAATCTTTCGAACCTACGTAAGAGACACTTAAGGAACCATCCACAATTTTTTCTTTTATGAAGTGTCTGTCAATCTCTATATGCTTAGTCCGATCATGCTGAACTGGATTATGAACTATACTGATGGCAGCTTTGTTATCACAAAAGAAAAACAAACCATTAGTTTCAAACAATTTTAATTCTTCCATCAACTTCCATAACAACAATAACTCACAGATACCTTGAGCCATTGCCCTGAATTCGGCTTCTGCACTGGATCTAGTTGTCACATTTTGCTTTTTACTTCTCCAGTTGACTAGATTACAAGCAACAAAAGTATAGTATCCTAATGTCGATCTCCTATCATCAAGAGACTCAGCCTAATATGCATCTGTAAAGACTTTAATCTGAAGGCGTCCATGCTTTGAGAAAAGAAGTCCTTTCCCAGGTGTAGATTTTAGGTATCGCAAGATGCGAAAAATAACCTCCAAATGAGATTCACGAGAATCATGCACATACTGGCTCACTAGACCAACTGCATATGCTATGTCCGGTCTAATGTGCGAAAGATAAATTAATATGCCAACCAACCTCTGATATCTCCGTAAATCCACTGATTTTCCAACTTCAGCTTGCAATTTATGATTGGCCTCAATAGGAGACTTTTCCGGTTTACAGCCCAGCATTCTTGTTTCTTCCAACAGATCCAAGATATACTTTCTTTGAGAAATAAAGATTCCCTTATCTGATTTGGCAATCTCTATTCTAAGAAAGTATTTGAGCCTTCCAAAATTTTTGATTTCAAACTCCTGTGCTAGGCACTCCTTTAAAAGAGTCATTTCTTCCTTATCATCACGAGTTACTACAATATCATCCACATAGACAATAAGTAGTGTGATTTTACCTCTACGATGCCTCATAAATAAGGTATGATCAGCATTGCTTTGGCAGTAACCAAAGGAGATCATCGCTTTACTGAACTTATTAAACCATACTTTAGGTGACTGTTTTAGACTATACAAAGCCTTTTTCAATCTGCAAACTTTTCCTCTGGTCTTTTCATCCTCAAACCCTGAAGGAATTTTCATATGCACTTCTTTCAAGTTACTATGTAGAAAAGCATTTTTAACATTAAACTGCTGCAAGTCCCACTCAAAATTCGCTACATATGACAACAGAATTCTGATAGTATTCATTTTAGCAACAAGAGCAAAGGTCTCTTGGTAATCTACTCCGTACGTCTGTGTGAAGCCTTTTGCTATCAGTCTAGCCTTGTACCTCTCAATTGAACCATCTGCTCTATGTTTCACAATGAACACCCACTTGGATCCAATTGGCTTCTTTTCCAGGGGGAGAGTAACTAGTTCCCATGTTTTATTCCTTGCCAAAGCTTTCATCTCCTCCACCATAGCTACCCTCCATTTTGGATCGAGGCAAGCTTTCTTCCAATCTTGTGGGATAGAGACAAAGGAAACAGACAGTAGAAAGGCTTTGTAGGAAAGAGACAGAGAATTATAGGAGATGAAATAAAAAATGGGATGTTTAGTGCAGGTCCTAACACCTTTTCGAAGAGCAATAGGAATATCAAGATCATTATCAGAAGAAGGAAGAACAGACTGAGAATCAAAATTAGACTCATCAGGAGCCAAAGGATACTCATCACATACCTCAAGATTTCCAGGAATTGAATCCAGGGATTTCGGTTAATCAGCAGTCTCCTGCTCGATGGCTATATCTGTTTTGTTTCGCTGAGTATATGTTCTCAAATTTGGCCTTTTTAGTCTTTCTTGAGATTTAGGTGACTCTCCCTAAATATTATTGTTAGGTATAGGCTCTAAACCCAGATTCTCTCCCTGAAATTGAAGGTTGGGAGAGGATGAGGATGAGGATGAAGGAAAATACACCTCTTCCTTCCTGCGCTCCCCCTGAAGAGGTGGATGGAAATAAGATTCAGATTTCCTGAAGGTAACGTCCATACTCACAAAATATTTCTGCAAAGGAGGATGATAACACCTATATCCCTTCTAAGTACTAGAACAACCAATAAAAACACATTTCTGGGCTCGAGGTTCTAATTTCCCACTATTAAGCTTATGAACAAAGCAAACACAACCAAATACCTTTGGAGGAACGGTATATGAATTTTTATCCTGCAAAACCTCTAAAGAACTCTTAAACTCCAATGTCCGAAGAGGCATCCTGTTAATAGGATATGCAGCAGAAAAAATAGTATCCCCCAATAAGGTTTTGGAATATTCATGGTAAACATAAGAAACCTAGCAACCTCATGTAAGTGTCTATTTTTTCTCTTAGATACCCCATTTTGTGAACTAGTATTAACACAATAAGTTTGATGTAAAATCCCATGTATCTTCAAACTCTTGAAAGACTCCATTAATATATTCTGTACCATTATCATTTCTCAATATTTTAACATGAGCATCAAACTATGTACTAATCATTTTATGGAACTGCTAGAAACAAGAGAAAACTTCATTTTTTCCTTTGATCAAATATATACAAGTTAACCTACTGCAACAATCAATAAAGGTCACAAACCATCTGTAACCCGATAAAGACACAGTTAGAGTAGGGCCTCATACATCAGAATGGATAATTATAAAAGGAACTAAAGCCTTATTATTTATTGCAGGATAAGATTGTCTAGTATGTTTAGCAAATTCACAAGCATCACATACTAACAATTTAGTTTTGCATTGTTTAACCAGAAAAGATAAAGTTTTTCTAACACAGTAAATGAAGGATGTCCTAGTCTCCTATGCCACATGATAATTTGTTCCTCAGCACTCATAGATTGCCCCAACATGGCCTAGCCATCATAATCATTCAAGAGATATAGCCCATCTTACAGTCTGCCACTGCCAATCGTTCTCCTTGTCAATTCCTGAAATACACAGTAAATTGGAAAAAAAATCAATTTTGCAGCTTAGAGCTTTTATGATTGAACTGACAGACAAGAGATTAATAGGAAAGCTAGGCACATGTAAAGCAGAACTAATATTTATATTAGGAGTGTATTTAACAGAACTTGTTTCAAAAAGTAGATAAGGATTCATTTGCAGTGCGGACTTTTTCTTTTCCAGAACATGGAGAATAGGATTTGAATTTATTTGAAGAGCTTGTTATATGCTTGTTTGCTCCAGAATCTATAAACTAAAAAGAATTATTAATATTGGCAAGAAAAGCATTACCTAAGTTGACGAAGCTAGAAGAGGTAACTATGGTGGATTGCGATTCAAGTTGTGATAGCAAACGCTTTAGAGTCTGTACCTCTCCATTGAAAAACATTCCAGTGGTGGTAGTATCTTCAGACAGATTCACAGTCTCGGATACATTAGCTTGTGGTCTATTAGGACCCATCCTTTTTCCTCCACGCCCTTTAGTAGGGCATCCATGCAGTTTTCAACAGTGTTCCTTAGTATGCCAATTTTTTTCCACTATAGTCACAATATAGTTGATCCTTATCTGATGAACCATGTGACTGTTCACGTGAGGAATTAGCAACTAGCCCTGCCTTATCAACAGACATAGAATAAATCATTGCACTCCTCCTGCTCTCTTCCTGCTGAACATTAGAGTATGTTTGTCTTAAGGTTTAAGGTAGGTAAAGGATCCTTCCAAAGCACTTGGACCCTAATTTGATCATATTCCACATTTAACCCAGCAAGAAAATCATAGATCCGCTCTTTCTCAACCAACTTATGAAATTTAACTGCATCATCAGGACATGAAACCTGAAAGTCCTGGTAAAAATTCAGTTCTTGTCATAGGCCACTCAATTCTGCACAATATTGAGTAATAGTTAGCTCACCCTGTTTCATACCATGAACCTTGTTTTGAAGCTCATACATTTGTGCATCGTTCTCAACTTGAGAATAGGTCTGAGAAACTGTACTCCAAATGGCAGCTGCACTATTCAACAGTAAATACCTACGAACTATATATGGTTGTATGGAATTGATAAGCCATGACATGATAAGAGAATTTTCTGACTTCCACTGACTGTAAGTAGAGCAAACTTTTCTGGTTTTTGCTTATCTCCCGTAAGATAACTCTGCAACCCTTTAGCTTGAATAAAAAGGAGACGCGATCTAGACCATGCAAGGTAATTTGTCCCATCAAGCTATACGGGGCTAATAATTAACGAGGGATTTTCAGTTATAGTAGTCTTTTTCCCTTCAACTACTGTATTTTTTGCATTAGACATGATTTAGAGAATTGATTAAAAGAAGCTGTAAGCAAAAAAACAAATACCCAAAAACAGAATTGCAAACCAAGAGATAGGAATGGGTTAGGCAGAGGTGCGGTACACTAGGGATGTTGTCGGAAAAAAGTGTGACCGAAAAAAATTGACTAGGAATAGGCTCACGAGCTGGTGCGTGTACATGAGGCAGAAACCTTCTGTCGGCACGTGGGATCACGCGCCGAACCGGATGGCGGCGAGATTCTAAGGGAGGATCGGCGACGAGGTTCTCTTCCTTCTTAGAGGGCGGTGACAACTACCTCTCTCGACAGACCCGCTTTTAAGGCTTATCCACACAAATCCTAACTATTTCTCATTGTTCTCTCTCTGCGGAAAAAAAAATTGCCAGATAAAATGGCTAAGGCTCTGATACAATGTTGAGATTAGAGAAAATTGAAGAATTTCTTGATGTATTTCAATGTGTTACAATGATTCGAATTTATACACAAAGGCTAGAGTTTTAATAAGAAGAAAATAAAAGCTAATAAATACAAATATCCTTGATATCACTAATTTACATTCTAATTTACAGCTAATGCACAAATTAAGGGATTCTAATAGTAGGGTGGTAGGGAAATGATGCAAATGATAAAGGAACTTCATATGGGAATTAGATTAGTGATTTTGGCAGATCAGTAGGCAGTCCAGTCATGTGCTTAGGCATTTTTTGTAACCAGGGGCATTTAGGTATTCTTGTTTTCTTGCTGGAATGGAATGGGAATCATGGGATATAGTGCTTTGAGTCTTAAAAAAGTCTAGTAGGTGGTTATATTATTGTTTTTGGATTCCAAGTCCTATGAGGATTAGGAGTTCCAGTAGGTAAGCTTAGGATTTCTCTAGAGTCTGTAAATACCAAAGCTTGTAATGCTTTATTATTCAGTTTTACAGTGTTTATGCTTTTGCTTTTGAATTGTGTGATGCAATTCTAGCCCAAGAACTTTTGATGCTTTCTTGATAGGAGAGTTTCCTAGATCCTGCTAGTATGAGGCTAGAAAATTATTTTGTTTGCTCAACTTTTTTCTTTGTTTTCTGAGAAAAAAGGATCTGGCACCCATCTTTCAATCCTAACTCTCAAGTTCTACAAACCCTGAACTTGAGTTCTTAAAGATAAAGATTTCCCTAAGATGTTCTACCTTAGGGAGGTCTTGTAAACCTTTTTCCAATATATCTTCTAGAAAAAGGGGGACTTTCACTTTGTTGTTAATTTTTGCTTTCCCTCTTCTTTTCTTTGGTTACACTTTTATGCTATTTTTTCATTCATGGTTGTTTACAAACAGAAAGTACTTACTTTACAGGTACGGCCAAGATTTTGCATCTGGGGGCCCACTCAGATATTTTAAGAAGGTGAAGAATGCTCAAGAGGCCCATGAAGCAATTAGACCAACCAATATTTGGATGTTACCATGTAAAATCACAAATTTTGCAAGCAATATGATGCGTAACATTTATCTTTTCTAATTTAAATGTGGTGCATTTTCTATACAACTAGCACAGCCAAATAACTAGGGAATCTTTCTTATTGACTTGTAGCAATGCTTGTTGATGTACTTGATGAAGATTCCTTGAAGTTGTACACTCTTATTTGGTCTCGAACAGTGGCATGCCAAATGGAACCTGTTACTATCAACCAGGTTAGAATGTAAATCTTTTAGGATACTTTTATATGGTATACTTCTCTTAGTTGAATATACTTTTGTTGTGGTTTGTTTGCTTTGTTTCTTGTGATTTTAGCATTTTTGCAATAACTATGAGATGTTTCTGATATTGTGTGCATCAAAACTGAATGTTGCACAATGACAATGATTTAGTATATAATCTGTAGATTGTAATGGAAATAAAATTGAAACGCCACTTACCTCAGTATTCACTTTAGGCCCAATCACAATGGTGGTATGTGTTTGCCTAGCATCACCTCTCCTGATAGGAGGGGTTGGGGCTGAGAATGTATGCAGCCAAGCAAACATGCCTCATTATTCTGTTTGTCAATTCATATTTCCTATTATAATGTGTTAGATTTGATTTGTGCCTTCTACACTTTGCATGACACTCTTCTGATCTAACCAGATCCAAATTGACTTTGGGAATGCTGATATGTCAATCGCTCTGAGATCTTCATGCTCAGAAATTGGGTTTCTTGGATACCAGGCAGTTTATGAGGTATAAAAATATTCCATCATGAGGGCTGTCTGTAAATTCTATTCGTTGAAAATGCGTCATTTCTTATTTCTCTTTAACAAGTAGAATTGCAAGTGCTTAGTAAGAGATCAGTTTGATTTGGAGCTGGCATGATTCTATTTGTTTATAGGATATTGAGGCTAGAGCAGTAAGATACAAGGAAAATGAGGTGCCTGATCGTCAGGAAGCCTTTGCAAGTCTCAAGTCACTTAAGGTGATAATTCTTGTTTGCATAATATATAATGTTCCAAAAATTATGTCAATATACTATTACATTTCAGGTCTATTTCTGTCTTGTTTTCAACTTTTTCAAAATAGCTCTTATTATTATTATTTTAAATATAATGTGGAAATTACTCATAGATGTTTTATAAAGTATGCCTGCTCTAACTTCCATGCATATAGCCAGGGGATCATTTGAATCTTGGTGAAGTAAAAATCAAGCAGCACTTTACCCAGCCTCCACCTCGCTACTCTGAAGGATCATTGGTACAATATTGTAATCTATATTTAACACCAGAAGCATTTACAGACAAATTCTCTTCTCTCTTGTTTCTTTTAATGATGCATCCTCTTTTACCTGTTCAAAGAGTGGCTCCCTTATTTTTTTTTGGTCCCTTGCTAAAACAAGTTGAAATATAAGGGTATAGATTTCTTTCCAAGTTAAATTTAGCAGAGATGTCTCTTTAGTGTTCATGTTGTATCTTTATCTTATTTGTGGTTTGAATGAAAAACTGCCATAAAAGGTGTCCTTACTCCTTGCACTTTAGAATTCAGATGAAGTTACATATGACTAGATACATATTTATATCGATAAACTAAGTTCAACACTGATGCGTACTGTTCTGTATAGAGATGCTTATAACTATACGTAGTGAAGTGGTTATATGGCTGGGGGATAATATCCAGGAATGTAGTAAAGTGGATTATATGGATGCTATTCTAGAAATTTATAAGTGTTGTCAAAAGCGCTAGGTGCCCTTAAGGCGAGAAGGTCCTTCATCACCCGAGGCGCTAGGTGTGCGCCCGAGTGAAGTGAGGCGCTAATTTATTCTATAAATAGTTAAATATACAATGTAAAAAAGTCTTTAACATATTATACAATTAATAAATTGCCAAATTTCATATTTATTTTTCATAATATATTATATGTTTTAAGCTTTAAGATTAAAATCATTCCTCTAATAACACAAAATGTTAAAGCAAAAACCATAAAGCATGTAATATAATTTAAAATTCTAGATGTATTATTCAATTTCATTCATTATGTCATGCAAACTCAAAATCCTAGTTCTCTAGTAATTGTGTGGATGCCAAAAGGCGAAAACAAATTAAATCAGCTTTTCTCTTTCTCAACTTTTCCCCTTCTTTTTTTTTTTTTTTTTTTTTTTTTTTTTTTTTTTAATGGCAACGCCTAGTTGAAGGCGCCTCACCTGGAGGGTTCCTAGGCGAGGTGCCTGGATTTCGCCTTGCCTAGGCGGCTAGTCGAGCGCTCGGGTGCTTCTTGACAACACTGAAATTTATATATACAAATAATGTTAGTGATTTAACATAATTGTTCTTCCAATCTCATTCATTCATATGTACATTACCTATGAGACCAGTAACTTCTGACTCATTTAAGCCTCTTTTGTTCTTGGCCCTCTTACCTTTGTGATTTGGCATGTTACAGGTAAAGAAGCTGGAGGAACTTGGCATTGGAAGACCTTCAACATATGCAAGCACTTTGAAAGTGTTGCAGGTAATTGATATGTGCAAATGGATTCTTTCAGCCTTTCATTTTGGGCTACTAGGCATATAAGCTCACAATATGGTATTTATGTCATGAAATGGATTCAAACTACAAGGGATGGTGTAGTAAAGGGTAAAAGGCAAGTGTCAATGCCAATGAATGGTTATTGTTGATTTGGCAGTAACAGATTAGGGAAGATATGGGACTTTAAAATTTCCAAGTCTGTAAGACAATATAATTAAGCACAGCAAAAAAGCTATGGAGCTAAAAGCACAAATTCTTGGAATGTGAGAATATAAAAAAATACTAATTTGTGAATGTTGGGATTTGTGGCAGATGAAGAATTGGGCCAAGGATAAGGATTTTCAAAATATGGTCACTTGTTGTATGACTTGTGAGGTTGAATAATGATTGAACGTCTTGCT